>NC_036854.1:29242596-29353387 GCF_002910315.2 Salvelinus sp. IW2-2015 | reverse complement strand
CACACACACACACACACACACACACACACACACACACACAAGAGGGAGAGAGTACTGGGGGAGTGGCGGCAGGTCAAGGAGACACAGGATGAGCAGTAGATGGCAATGCAGGAGCAGATGTGACATCCAATCTGAAATAGGATACTTGTTATTTGGCCATTGGCCCAGCTTTATTGCAAGGAATTCTAAATGGTCAACCACAGGCTAGGGCTGGGTTATAAACTACATCCTATCCCTTTGTTCTGTGGAGAGAACCACAGGAGAGAGAACCACAGCAGCGCATCACTGAGGACAGGTGAGGTTGAATAAACCTATTTTCCTCCCCCTGATTTGTTTGGGGTCTGTGTTATTAAAGAATAGCAACTGCTAACAATAAGGAGGCTATATACAGGGGGTACCGGTACCGAGTCAATGTGTGGGGGTACAGGTTAGTCGAGGTAATGTGTAAAGGGACTATGCATTGATAATAAACAGTGACGTAGCAGCAGTGTAAAAACAAAGGGGGGGGGTCAATGTAAATAGTCCGTAGCCATTTGATTAGTTTAGCTGTTCAGCAGTCTTATGGCTTAGGGGTAGAAGCTATTTAGGAGCCTCTTGGACCTAGACATAGTGCTCCGGTATCGCTTCCCGTGCGGTAGCAGAGAGAACAGTCTATGACTAGAGTGACTGGAGTCTTTGACAATTTTTAGGGCCTTCCTCTGACACCGCCTGGTATAGAGGTCCTGGATGACAGGAAGCTTGGCCCCGGTGATGTATTGGGCCGTTCGCACTAGTGCCTTGCGGTCGGAGGCCGAACAGTTGCCATACCAGGCAGTGATGCAAGCCGTCAGGATGCTCTCGATGGTGCAGCTGTAAAACATTTTGACTTATTATATTAAACATAATTTCTACAGAATGGTTTAATCATTTCCATCCAACTACACCGGGGCACTACTGTTACAGTTGTTCCTACGGCAAAATATATTCTGCTACGCATATTTGCAAAACCCTCACATATAAGCTAGTCCACCTCCTTCTCAAAACCCATTGGATGAGAAGGTCAAAGGTACCTCCCCTCTGACCTTCTCATCCAATGGGTTTTGAGAAGGAGGTGAGGAGAGAGTACGCAAGGAATCAATGAAATGCAATTGAGATTCCCCTAAAGAGTGCTGAACCACAGCAGGTTTCTCCTCCACCACCAGTCACCGGAGGGGCCTGACCTCATATCTGTTCCCCCTATCATCACATCTGGGATAGGACCTTATCTGATGTGGGGTCAGAGTGATGGAGTGCCACAGGGGCCCTCAGAGCTAAACACATTAAAGTTACTTTGGGCCAGGACAGCATCACCAGATAGAGGAAGAAACTTAAATAATAACATCGCAGCCCGTAAAAAACAGCCAAATGATAATTGCTTTCTGGAATTGGTAGTAATCGGCTGCCTGTTATGTGCCTAATGAACGCGAGCAAAATGAGTTCCCCGCCATCAGCGATGGATTACTGCCCCAGACAAGTGCCCCGGTTCTATCAGGAACAAATTGAACTTCTGTGTATTAAATAACTGTTTTTTTATTTAACTAGGCAAGTCAGTTAAGAACAAATTCTTATTTACAATGACAGACTACCCCGGCAAAACCCTAACCTGGACAACACTGGGCCAATTGTGTGCCGCCCTATGCGACTCCCAATCACAGCTGGTTGTGATACAGCCTGGAATCGAACCAGGGTCTCTAGCAGTGCCTTAGATTCCTGCGCCACTCGGGAGCCCTATATTAGATTGTTTTAAGTAGCTAACTCAGTCGGAGCAGTAAAAAGTCTTGCAGTCAATTTGCCAACACAGTAATGATGACTGGTAATGAACACATTAGCTGCCTCAATATGTCACAGTTGTTCATGCTGTGTTCTTTATTAGGAGGAGTGGAGAGGTCTGTCTTGTCTTTCCCCAGAAGGGATTTTCTTATTAGTCCATCTCTGGTCCAAAGCTAATGTGGTACACTTATTGAGAGTATAGAAGGAAGTAGCTGTTTAAAGGAAATAACTTGGCCTTTAGCAAGATGCCAGAGGACGGCTGAGTGGACACACAATCCAATAATCAATATTAGAAATGACTCGGGACCCTATTGGTTTATAGTGAGTGGTCATTTGGGACGAAGCCAAGATTATGTTAAATACACAACGTTGCCAAAACAGATGGAAAGGAATACATAAATTGTCTGTTCAAGGACAGATGATGAATGTGTATTAACTCTGTCTGATCTGCTCCATAGCAACCACTGTTACTACAGTTAGGGTTTCAAGTGAGCAGATCTCAAGTCAGAATACCACTAACAAAGAAGAATCTTCCTAACAGCAACATGAAACAATGTGGACTTGCGTGGTTCTGACTGGTGCTGCATACTGTACAGTCATTAGGATGGGACCGGAGCTGCAGTGCACGTGTCGGAGTTGATTCACCCTTCCTGGGGAAACTTCCATCTGTGTCAAAGGGCCGGAGCTAGAGTAAGCAGACGGATACACTGTTACTGCCACCCCCGGTCCCACAGTGCACCTGTGGCAATAGACAAGCAGAGAGAACGGATTGGTATGCCTGGTTCTGAGTGACATGATCAGTGACTAATAAGAAGTGAGCAAATCAAATAAATTCAAAGTTTATTGGTCGCATACACAGTCTAGCAGATGATATAGCGGGTGCAGCGAAATGCTTATGTTACTAGCTCCTAACAATGCAGTAAAATGTCAAGCAAGTACACAAATAATAAATAAATGAGGAAATATCAGAGCGAATCCAATTAACAACCCAAATAGCACCATTACAGTAATCCAAATGCATTAACATTTGAGTCATTTAGCAGACACTCTTATCCAGAGCAACTTACAGTAGCAAGTGAATACATTTTCATACTGGTCCCCTGTGGGAATTGAACCCACAACCCTGGAGTTGCAAACGCCATGTTCTACCAACTGAGCTACACAATCTATATGTAAATACACCAGAGGAATTTACACAAGACATAGAGTACTAAGAATGATATGTACTGTACATCAGTAGGTACAGTATATTAGAGTGAGCTATTTCAAGAATCCAGTATATAAATAAATATGTGCTGTGTATAAACAGTGTAACTAAAATGCAATTTACGGTAGTAGAAATATTAGAATGTGCTTTGTCGTGAATCACTGTTAGGGAAGATACTCTGAAGATATATTTTACCAAGCTACCAGTTACTTAACACTGGAAGAAGTGAAGCTACACTACAGCTACTGTCATAGCGTTGACTATCATTACATGTGAAGACTGTTATATTATCAAATCAATTCTCTATGTGTAATTATTCCTTACGTGATTAAACTAAATCATGTAACTTTAATTAACTAGGAAGTCGGGGCACCACGGGAAATTGTTTGTAGAGTCTCTATTTCCCAAATTAACTCTTCAGATATTTTCATATCTTATCGATTACAGTCTTCTATTAATGTATTATTACCTCATCAATCTCATTCCTGAATGTTGCAAACTATTAGATATCTGCAAGAACCCTAGCATCAAATCATGAATAAGCGAAATACAAATTGGCCTAATTATTTATTTACTAACTAACTAACTAATCAATCACAGAATTACATAAACACACACACAATAGGTCATACATTGGTTACTAACATGATACCAAGAAAAGTCCCTAGTGGACTTAACCGATATGACGGCTTGGTAGACAAAGGAAAGGGGTGAGGACAGCTCAAGAKCGGGAAACTCAGAGTGGACCCACTGTAATACAGTTCATAACTACACTCATGTAAATGCTAATACTTCGAACATGAATAGCCGCTCTTTAGAAAAGAAATAGCAATTTACATATTTACGAGTGTATGCCTTTGTTGTCCCTCTCTGTGATCGCTGGTCGGTCTGCTGGATAATAGTTCATCAGAGAGTCTCTGGTTGCATCCATCAGAGATCAAAGTCTTCCATTGTTGTAGGTTGCTATTATGGATATGATGCCGATGTAAATGTCTGTGCTCACGGGGGTGTGGCCACTGACTGATATATATACATTAAGAGATACAGTACAGTTATGTTGTCCTACCGTCTTTAGTTACATCACAAATTATTAACAAATTCAACAGGATTGTTCTGGTTGGAATACAGAAATATTGTTACATTATTCAACCTTTTGAGGTTACCGTACTGTAAAGTCTTTCTCTGTGGTAACAAAAGCATTCTCAACTTTCATTTTGGCAGAGTGGGGAAAGGAGTTTTGGTATTTACGACTGTCATAAAACAGCCGACTTCCTGCTCTCCCGCTCTATGAGAGAGAGAGCGCTGTAGAGCGGACCCACTGTAACCTGATCCTTCAGATCTTCACGGGAGAGTCATGACATTACCCTTAGGAAAAAGTTACTTTGAAAAGTACATCCAAACTACTTCGTGATAAATTATCGTATCTAAATCTGAAATGTAATAGACTACAAATTTCAAGAAAGATCACTCTGGAGTCAAATGTTAACATAATGTGTAATTTAGCCTATTAAAACACAAAAAACTATTGTTTAGTGGGAATTAGGCAGCTCTGATGTCAAAAAAGAAAGAAAATGATTGCCTAATTAACCCATATGATATATTGTTGCAATAAAAGTAGTGTGTATTTCCAGTAATTAGCTACAACGCTACATGGCAAAAAAATATATAATTAACTACTGAAAACATTAACCTTACAGTTAATTGTATGTGTGGCGTACAGAAATTAGGTAGTCATTAAAAAATCATGTTAAACACTATTTTTGCACACAGAGTGAGTCCATGCAACTTATTATGTGACTTGTTAAGCAAATTATTACTCCTGAACTTATTTAGGCTTGCTATAACAAAGGGGTTGAATACTTATTGGCTCAAGACATTTGAGCTTTTCATTTTTTATTAATTTGTAAAAATGTCTAAAAAACATAATTCCACTTTGACATTACAGGGTGTTCTGTGTAGGCCAGTAACACAACATTTCGATTTAAACAATTTTAACACAATAAAATGTGGAAAACATCAAGGGATGTGAATAGTGTCTGAAGACACAAGTGAATGGTTTGTATACACAGTTTGGACTGTATTCACATACTGTACATATGTGAGTACAATAGGTGTGTACAGCAGCAGTAATATAGCATTAGCCATGACTAGAATACAGTATATACATATAAAAGTGGGTAAAGCAGTATGTAAACATTATCAAAGTGACCAGTGTTCAATTACTCTATGTACAGTGCATTTGGAAAGTATTCAGACCCCTTGACTTTTTCCACATTGTTACATTACAGCCTTATTCTAAAATGGATCAAATGACATTTTTTCCCTCAATCTTCACACAATACCCCATTATGACAAAGCGAAAACAGGTTTAGACATTTTTGCAAATTTATGAACATATAAATAACAGAAATAAGTATTCAGACCCTTTGCTATGACTCGAAATTGAGCTCAGGTGCATCCTGTTTCCATTCATCATCCTTGAGATGTTTTTACAACTCGATTGGAGTCCACCTGTGGTAAATTCAAATGATTGGACATGATTTGGAAAGGTACACACCTGTCTATATAAGGTCCCACAGTTGACAGTACATGTCAGAGCAAAAACCAAGCCATGAGGTCGACGCAATTGTCCGTAGAGCCCCGAGACAGGATTGTGTCGAGGCACAGATCTGGGGAAGGGTACAAAAAAATGCCTGCAGCATTGAAGGTCCCCATCAACACAGTGGCCTCCATCATTCTTAAATGGAAGAAGTTTGGACCCACCAAGACTCTTCATAGAGCTGGCCGCCCAATCAAACTGAGCAATCGGGGGAGAAGGGCCTTGGTCAGGGAGGTGACCAAGAGTTCCTCTGTGGAGATGGGAGAACCTTATAGAAGGACAACCATCTCTGCAGCACTTGATCATTCAGGCCTTTATGGTAGAGTGGCCAGACGGAAGATACTCCTCAGTAAAAGGCACATGACAGCCCGCTTGGAGTTTGACAAAAGGCACTTCAATACTCTCAGACCATGAGAAACAAGATTCTCTGGTCTGATGAAACCAAGATTGAACTCTTTGGCCTGAATGCCAAGCATCAGCTCTGGAGGAAACCTGGCACCATCCCTCCCTAATCTTTTCCTCGATCTTGACTAGTTTCTCGTCCCTGACGCTGTAAAATATCCCCACAGCATGGTGGTGGCAGAATCATGCTGTGGGGATATTTTACAGCGTCAGGGACTGAGAAACTAGTCAAGATCGAGGAAAAGATTAACAGAGCAAAGTACAGGGAGATCCTTGATGAAAACCTGCTCCAGAGCCCTCAGGACCTCAGATTGGGACAAAGTTTCACCTTCCAACAGGACTACGACCCTAAGCACACAGCCAAGACAACGCAGGAGTGGCTTCGGGACAAGTCTCTGAATGTCTTTGAGTGGCCAGCCAGAACCCGGACTTAAACCCGATCGAACATCGCTGGACAGACCTGAAAATAGCTGTGCAACGACGCACCCCATCCAACCTGACAGAGCTTGAGAGGATCTGCTGAGAAAATGGGAGAAACTTTCCAAACACAGGTGTGCCAAGCTTGTAGCGTCATACCCAAGAAGTCTTGAGGCTGTATTCGCTGCCAAAGGCGCTTCAACAAAGTACTAAGAGTCTGAATACTTATGTAAATTTTTTATTTTTATAAATTGCTTAAAATCTATAAACACACTTTTTTGGGCCTGACACCGCCTAGTATAGAGGCCCTGGATGACAGGAAACTTGGGCCCAGTGATGTACTGGGTAGTATGCACTACCCTCTGTTGTGCCTTGCGGTCTGATGCCGAGCAGTTGCCATATCAGATGGTGATACTACCTCTCAGGATGCTCTTGATGGTGCAGATGTTGAATTTTTTGAGGGTCTGGGGACCCATGCCAAATCTTTTCAGTCTCCTGATGGGGAAAAGGCGTTGTAGTGCCCTCTCCACGACGTTCTCGGTTTGTTTGGTTTGTTTGTACCATGATTGTTTGTTGGTGATGTGGACACCAAGGAACTTGAAGCTTTCGACCCGCTCCATTACAGCCCTGTCGATGTGAATGGATGCGAGTTCGGCCTACCACAATTGTGTCGTCAGCAAATGTAATGATGGTGTTGGAGTCGTGCTTGGCCACGCAGTCGTGGGTGAACAGGGAGTACAGGAGGGGACTAAGCACGTACCTCTGAGGGGTCCCCGTGTTGACGATCAGCGTGGCAGATGTGTTCTTGCCTACCCTTACAACCTGGGGGTGGCACGTCAGGAAGTCCAGGATCCAGTTGCAGAAGGAGGTGTTTAGTCCCTGGGTCCTTAACTTAGCAATGAGCTTTGAGGGCACTATGGTGTTGAACGCTGAGCTGTAGTCAATGAATAGCATTCTCACATATGTGTTTCTTTTGTCCAGGTGGGAAAGGGCAGTGTGGAGTGCAATTGAGATTGCATCATCTGTGGATCTGTTTGGGTGGTATGCGAATTGGAGTGAGTCTAGGGTTTCCGGAATGATTGTGTTGATGTGAGCCATGACCAGCCTTTCAAAGCACTTCATGGCTACAGATGTRAGTGCTACGTGGCAGTAGTTATTTAGGCAGGTTACCCTGGCTTTCTTGGACACAAGGACTATGGTGGTCTACTTGAAGCATGTTGATATTACAGACTCGGTCAGGGAGAGGTCGAAAATGTCAGTTAAGACACTTACCATTTGGTCCGCGCATGCTCTGAGTACACGTCTTGGTTATCCGTCTGGGCACAAGGCTGTTTGGCTCAGATCAGCCATGAAGAGGAAGAACATTGCATCTGTTTCTGATTAATTAACATTGCCATGCTGGTGGGTGGTAACATTAAAACCCAGCCCTGAAATAGAGCCTGCACAAGTGAATGTTTCTCGGCAACCAGGGGATCCTGATATATTACATGTGAAGAAGATGGACTTCGTAGCATGTATTGCAATGGTCATAAACAACACAGCACCAACACTTTTTGGGACTCGGTGAGTTCAAGAAATCCTGTCAAAAAATGTTCTGCTCTCACAGTCCCCTGAGCCTGTGTAGGAATGTGATTTGAATTAGAATGTGAGTGGGATGTTTTTTTGTTTATGTGTCTATTTTTGTATTTTGTATGATGTCGGTTTTTCCCCACTTGGATACAATGGATATGTTTACAGTAGGTGGTGACATGCACCTCTAACGCTTGTTTGCGGACCACCATGATACCGAAGAAGAAGAAGCTYATCCAGAAAAGTATTTGCACGCCGTCTCATAAGGAAACATACAGCATTGACACAGATTTCCACAGATTTCCCATTACAAGCCCAAATATATCATACTTTGACTATAACTATGACTTATTGTGCAGCATCATGGGTAAGCTCTGGGAATCGTCAGTTTTGGTACTTTAATGTACTTTTTATTTTATTTCAGACTACCGTATATAAAACTGCTTCCGTTCTTAACATATCATAAACTTCCAAGACATTTAGATGTTGCAGCTATAACTTCCAGGATCTCTGACTGTATGTTTACAGGAAATCACAGCGAGGATACAGCAGAAAGCAAAGTGACCTGTTGACATCATGAATCATGTGAAAGTAGGTGCAGTATCTAGTGAACGGCTCATCTCCTGAATGTAAAGACTGCAGTCAGCTTGAATGGATGTCTGTTTCATCAGCTTCACATTAGTAATGCAGGATTTTAAGAGCACCGTCGAAGCAATTTACATTTGAAGCACCATCCAAGTCCAAGTGCAATTTCCATCCAAGAGATGGAAATTGTAAGCCTGTAAATTGCCCGTTGCTTCATCAAATATATGCAGATTTCACAGCTATGGCTCTTATAGGGGCTGTGCTCAAACAAAAAAACGGCACATCCAACGGTCACAGGCTCCTTGAGCAATTACACTGAACAAAAATATAAACGCAACTTGCAAAAAATTACWAAGATTTTACCTAGTTATAGTTCATATAAGGATATCGGTCAATTTAAATAAATTCATTAGGCCCTAATCTATAGATTTCCCATGACTGGGAATACAGATATGCATCCGTTGGTCACAGATACCTCAACAACAAAAATAGGAGCGTGGATCAGAAAACCAGTCAGTATCTGGTGTGACCACCATTTGGCTCATGCAGCGCAACACCTCTCCTTCACATAGAGTTGATCAGGCTGTTGATTTTTACTTGTGGAATGTTGTTCCACTCTTCAATAGCTGTGAGAAGTTGTTGGATATTAGCGGGAACTGGAACACGCTGTCGTACATGCCGATGCAAAGCATCCCAAACGTGCTCAATGGGTGACATGTCTGAGCATACAGGCCATGGAAGAACTGGGACATTTTCAGCTTCTAGGAATTATGTACAGATCCTTGCGACATGGGGCCGTGCATTATCATGCTGAAACGTGAGGTGATGGCGGTGGTTAAATGGCATGACAATGGGCCTCAGGATCTCGTCACGGTATCTCTGTGCATTCAAATTGCCATTGATAAAATGCAATTGTGTTCGTTGTCCGTAGCTCATGCCTGCCCATACCATAACCATGGGGCACTCTGTTCACAACGTTGACATCAGCAAACCGCTTGCCCACACGATATCATACATGCTGTCTGCCATCTGTCCGGKAMAGTTTTTAGTCTGTTACAATGTCGAACTGCAGTCAGATCAAGACCCTGGTGACGACGAGGAGCACACAGATGAGCTTCCTTGAGACGGTTTCTAACAGTATGTGGAGAAATTCAACACAATTCCAGTCCAAATAGAATATAGTCAGAAATACTGTAGCCTACCATTGTGAAGCATAATTCACCAAGCGTTGGATTGTTCACCCACTAATAGGGAACGTGAGCTGGGTTTAGACCGTCGTGAGACAGGTTAGTTTTACCCTACTGATGATGTGTTGTTGCAGTAGTAATCCTGCTAATCCAACCCAACTCCATTTGTTGCCACTAGCATGTATCCCAGTGGTTTGCAAACTTTTTGACCCGCGAGGCCGTGTCACTCAAAGAGGAGTGGTACAAAACTTGCCACGAACATGCACGCACAATCGCTGCATAAATGTACAGTAGCCTGTCATTACAGCCATAAATGATGATGCATTTTCAAAATACAAGACAATACAATACACCTGCATTTGGAGCTGAAAGTCTGCCGATAATATCGTCTAGGGATATATCATGTCACTTCTCTGGAGTCCAGAGCAAGCTAAATCATATGGCCTACTTGTAGCAGAGGTTGCCAGAACGTATGTTCTGTCTGCACCACACCATCCATTTGGAGGGCAGCCTGGCTAGAGAGTGCTCGTTGCTAGCCAGGTAGCCCTGTTCTTCCTCATAAATAACATAATAAAATATGTTACATCTTCATTCCATAACATTGAAGGGAGCGCGATGATACAGCTGCTTATCTTTAGACATATAGCCAGTAGGCACACAAACTAGGCCTATCTGAAATGTGAAAATAATCAATCAAATTGCCAGGTTGCCAATTATTTTTCTGGCAAAGATACAGTAGTAGAACTGTATTTTATATGGAAGATAAATGTAGGCCTAGTCCGTTTTTGCCAGGCAAAACTGGAGGAAAGTAAACAAGTTCTTTCTGGTCACTAATCTGGATATGCGCTCCCACATTTGCGCGCCAATGCTGATGACTGGTCAACAATCAAGATGCAAATTTTGGGTTCTGAAGCATAGATGAGAATTTAATGACAACTTTTGGCCAGTGGGTTCAGAACAACAACAACAAAACATTTATTTAAAAAAACATATTTTGGGGGGAAATGATACTACCACTGAAAAGGGCACTTTGGAGACTAGAAGGACAAAGAGGCGTGTGCTCTGAACAGGTGGAGCCCCATCATGGCATGTGTCTCTCACTTGGGTGGTGTCCTCGCTTAGGTGGTGTCCTCGCTTAGGTGGTGACTTTGCTTGGGTGGTGACTTTGCTTGGGTGGTGACTTCGCTTGGGTGGTGACCTCACATGGGTGGTGACCTCACATGGGTGGTGTTCTCACATGGGTGGTGACCTCACATGGGTGGTGACCTCACTTGGGTGGTGCCCTCACTTGGGTGGTGCCCTCACTTGGGTGGTGCCATCCCTTGGGTGGTGGCTTCCCTTGGGT
Source organism: Salvelinus sp. IW2-2015 (assembly GCF_002910315.2). Lineage (NCBI taxonomy): Eukaryota > Metazoa > Chordata > Actinopteri > Salmoniformes > Salmonidae > Salvelinus > Salvelinus sp. IW2-2015. The sequence goes on along the minus strand of NC_036854.1, from coordinate 29,342,288 downwards.
GGTGACGTCACTTGGGTGGTGATCTCACTTGGATTGTGCCGTCACTTGGGTGGTGGCAACACGTGGGTGGTGCTCTATTACAAAAGTTTTTCATTCAACCTTGAGATATTAGAGATGGCATACAGTATGAAAAGTCACTTCTTTCTCTTCTAAAGTTATAAAATAGCTAGATATGCCAAGTAAGGCAAAAGTAGTATAGGTATATCATCCAAACAAGAAGGCCTACATTAAATTGCAAAAAAAAAAATGTTCACAGAATAATTATCTTAATAATGATCCCCATGTTCTAACTATCAAAGACTTCTTGATCAAAATAGAGTAAAAATAATAGTCATTAAATTATACAAGGACGGGCTATAATGCCAAAGAATAATGAACCCAAAAATAACTTCATATCATAGACTATTTCTTCTCCGACTACCAGTATTTCAAAAATAACACAACATTGAAAGAGCATGCAAAATCCAAACAATGGGGTGTTATTAATCAACCATTAACCTCTAACGAGCCTCTACCCGGGGCCGGGATCACCCCCATCCCCCCACACACTGATTAGCATAGCTAGCATAGCTTCACAAGTAGATGCATGAGGAATGGGCCAAATACCAGCAACAGTGTGGTGAAACCTTGTGAAGACTTACAGAAAACGTTTGACCTCTGTCATTGCCAACAAAGGGTATATAACAAGTATTGAGATAAACTTTTGTTATGACCAAAATACTTATTTTCCACCATAATTTGCAAATAAATTCATAAAAAATCCTACAATGTGATTTTCTGGATTTTCTTTCCTCATTTTGTCTGTCATAGTTGAAGTGTACCTATGATGAAAATTACAGGCCTCACTCATATTTTTAAGTGGGAGAAATTGCACAATTGGTGGCTGACTAAATACTTTTTTGCCCACTGTATCTTCTGTACACATCCTGAATAATGACACAAACGCTTCATTCCAACGTTCCAATATTGACGCATTTACGCTCCATTCTAACGTTCCAATATTGACATTTACGCTCCATTCTAACGTTCCAATATTGACACGTTTATGCTCCATTCTAACATTCCAATATTGACACGTTTACGCTCCATTCTAACATTCCAATATTGACACGTTTACGCTCCATTCTAACATTCCAATATTGAAACAACCGCTCCTTTCTAACATTCCAATATTGAAACAAACGCTCCATCCCAATGTTCCAATATTGACACAAATGCTCCATTCTAACGTTCGAATATGGATACAAATGTTCCATCCCAACGTTCCAATATGGACACAAATGTTCTATCCCAACGTTCCAATATTGACACAAATGCTCCATTCTAACGTTTGAATATGGATACAAATGTTCCATCCCAACGTTCCAATATTGACACAAATGCTCCATTCTAACGTGATGATATTGACACAAAAACTCCATTCTAACGTTCCAATATTGACACGTTTACGCTCCATTCTAACGTTCCAATGTTGACACTTCTGCTTGATCCTTGTGGTCTAGGCCGGCGGTTAAGCCCTTTACCACTGCTGATGTAAAGGACTTTATGAATACATTTGATTGATTGGTTTACACATCTGCTCCACGTGGAACACAGACCTGCGACACTGAAGACACACAGAATACTGAGGCGGTTATTCATCTAGACCTGCATTGAGGCTATGACCAGATCAATATCTGTGCTGTAGACAGCTTTGTGGTGATTAGACTAGCTCCGTCAGTAGCCTGTCTCCATGATGAATGAGTCCAAGACCGAACAGACAAGTGAAATTAGATAGCAATGTTATCAATGCCCTAAGTCTTTTCATAAAGTGGTGTTGAGCAAAGAAATAAAAACAGAGTACTATGAAAAGTTTTAGAGGACAATGCTATGACTGAGAATGTCCTTTAAAAGGCTAGGGGGCAGTATTTTGACATCCGGATGAAAAGCGTGCCCAAAGTAAACTGCCTGTTACTCAGGCCCAGAAGCTAGGATATACATATAATTGGTAGATTTGGATAGAAAACACTCAAAAGTTTCTAAACTGTTAAAATAATGTCTGTGAGTATAACAGAACTGATTTGGCAGGCGAAACCCAGAGGACAAACCATCCAGGGGGGGTAAAAATTGAGGTCATAGGATTTCCCAATGGTTTTCTATGGGACACACTTATTATTAGGAACCTGGTTGCAGTTCCTATGGCTTCCACTAGATGTCAACAGTCTTTAGAAATTGGTCAATGTTTTTCTTTTGAGAAATTAAGAAGTAGTGCTATTCATTCCATGTGTCACTCTGAAGGTCCCTACTATTTTGGTGCGCGTGAACAGGAGCGCGCTCCGTGTTATTTTTCTTCGGTATTGGAAACAGATTATTCCGTCTTAAATTTTATCGATTATTTACATTTTAGGATACCTGAGGTTGGATTAGGAATGTTGTTTGAAATGTTTGGACCAAGTTTACAGGTAACTTATTAGATACTTTGTAGTTATGTTGGGCGAATTGGAACCGGTGTATTTCTGAATCAAACGTGACAAATAAATGGAAATTTTGGGGGTATAAAGAAGGAATTTATCGAACAAAACGACCATTCATTGTGTCGCTGAGAATTTGGGATTGCAAAAAAAAGAAGATCTTCAAAGGTAAGTATTTATTATATTGTTATTTCTGACTTTTGTGTCGCACCTGCCTGGTTGAAAAATGATTTTCATGTGTTTGTATGCGGGGCGCTGTCCTCAGATAATCGCATGGTCTGCTTTTGCCGTAAAGCTTTTTTGAAATCTGACACAGCGGCTGGATTAACAAGAAGTTAAGCTTTATTTTGATGTATTACCCTTATATTTTTGTGAATGTTGAATATTGATATTTCTGTAGTTTGAATTTGGCGCTCTGCAATTTCACTGGATGTTGTCAAATCGATCCCGCTAAAGGGATTGGCGCGTGAAGGGATCACTAAGAGGTTAAAATAATTGAATAGTGGATCAATTAAAAATCAAATAATACATTTTAGTAAGTATGTAGCCTATATGGAAAACATTCAGCATGCCGCTCACATCTCTCGCCATAACCGCAGGTCAATAGAGGATAAAGATAGAAAGCTGTATGTCTCCTCTTCTTCATCCCTCTACTGATACACATTAATAATTTAGGTCTCGGTAGACAGCACAGCTAGACCTTTTAAATGAGATTGAACTCATTGTATATTTCACCCGTTCATTATGCTGTAAATGGAATCTCCCCAGGTATACCGTAGACTTTGAATTCACAACCATGTAACATCAGTCTGGTATAGTAACCCTTCAATGAGTTCACATAACTCTTCTCTCCATTATTCATGGTTAACGCATTTATACAACACCCACCATTTTGTCCAAAGCCATCCAGCCCTTCTACCGATTACATTTTTTTACATCATTATTTGCTATTAACATGCTCTTTGGATTGAAAATATTCCTTACACATGTACAAAAGGTAGACATAAGATATGTGAATAAGAGATAGAGGTGAAAACAACGGTAGCATTGCACACACTCAAAGGGACACATGAGCGGCACATTTATTCATGAGTGAAGTCAATGCTCCTGGGTTCTGTAATGAACACGAGGGAGACAGATAGCTGGTTTCAAGTGCAGAGCGCAGCAGATGTTTAATGCAAGGGACCATAGGAGAAGGCAGGTAGCTGGGTCCAGGGGCAGGCAGAAAGTCATACATGGTAGGTCCAAAAATGGCAACCGTACAGGCAGGGAATAGGCTAAACGCATTGTGAGGCAAGAAGGACGGGGGAAAAAACAGCACGCCAAAAACATGTGTCTCAAAAACAAACAATACCTCACAGTGATGGGGTGCAAGGAACTGAACTAAATAGTGTGGGATGATGACATGCAGGTGTGTGAACAGGTGATTCGAATTCTGGTGATTGGGATCTGGAGAGTGAGCTGGAAAGTGGGCTGCGTTCAGGGGATCTAAGTGTTTGGGAGTGTGAGTTGGACGCAGACTTTACAGGTTCTCAGATCACACAGGCACAATGCAGAATAAATTGCATCACAGAACATCACTGTTGGGAGAGCATTCTGTCAATAGAAAACATAATATCAGTGTGTTCCCTCAAGAGCAAATAGATCAAATACAGTTTGAAACATTATCCACAATCATGGCGCCTCCGTTGTTGCTTGTTACTCATGTTCTAAAACATAAGAATGGGAGCCAATTAGAAATGTAGATATCTTATAACACGAGGAAAGCACATCACATGTATTTTTCAGGATACATGATACATATTCAGAGGGAACAAGTCAATTTAGTTATGATTGATGTTGATTATATAGTTACATACTGAAAAAGAGCAAGTAATTGCAAAATACACAAAGGGCATGCAAACTTTCATGTAAATTGTGCATTAACGTCAAGGGGAGATTAACATGAATGTCTGCGTTGCACAAGTAGATCTCAGTTTAGTACTCTACCCTAAGTGTATACATTTGTGTATGTGTAAACAGGAGTTATGTTACTCTACGTCTGATTATTTTCAGTTTGTCTGAACTTTGTATTGTATAGCTTTAAAAAAAAAAAAAAAAAAAAACACACAACAACTGCCTAGTACGGAAGCCCTGAAGTGCAAGACAAAAATATATAAACAAAGACACTTGGAATTATCTCGTCTGAACGACTTAGTAAAAAAAACACCCTCCTGATCAACATTGTCCTTTCATTAATTTTGAATACTTAAGTTAAGGGTTAAGGTTTTGGATAGGGTTAAAACAAAAACAACTATACTGTGAACTTTAGGCATTCATTCCATATGGTTAAGGTAAGGGTTACGGTTTGGCATAGGGTTAAAACCAAAAAATATTTTAAAAAACGACTATCACTGGATCCTCAGACAATGCTGAGCAGGATGCGCAAACCCAGGCTATCAAAAACACTTTGAAATTTGATGTTTGGAGAAACATGGCTAAACATCAGAGTCAAATTGTTAAACTGTGAGATCTTTTTGGCCCACTTACATACTTTGAAAGGAGCCCTATCAAAAGAACTGTCAATGAATAATGATTTCAATGGGATGGAATCAGTGAATGAATGGCTGCAGCAACGATCTGACAAGCACAACTGGCGCTACATAACAAATTAAGCCTAATTAGACAAAATAAGTAATTTGAATGAGAAAATAAGTCATTCAAACAACTTAGTTTATTGTTTTGAATGGCTTAGTATCTCGTTTGAACGAATTAGTAAAAAATGTATGTTTTACTTTTTTTACTAAGTTGTTCAAATGAGATACTAAGTCATATGAATCAGATACTAAATAATTCGGATTGGATCATTCCAAGTGTCTACTTCTTTTGGGTGACTTTTTTATGCTATCGGAGGCTTCCGTAGCCTAGCAAGTTCCCATCTGCTGCTATGGTTGGCTGGCTATAGCTAAAGCAGTGGTCTGTGATCCATTCCTCTCAATAAATGCATAAACTAAATAGTTTGTCATTCAGGGTCCACATTACAATAAAATTGACCTTTCTAGCTAGCCAGCTAGCCAACTCTTCATTTGACCCAATATTTTTTACATTTGAGTAATTTAGCAGATGCTCTTATCCTGAGCGACTTACAGTAAGTGTATTCGTCTCCAGATAGCTAGGTGGAACAACCACATATCACAGGCATAGAAAGTACATTTTTCCTCAATAAAGTAGCTGTCAGTAGAGTCAATGCTAGAAAAGGGGGGGGGGGGTAGCATTCAAGCAACTTATCGAGCTGTGCAGTTCCTGTACAGGTTATGCATGACGTGATTGTTGTGTCCCGACAGCACGTGAACACGGCATGTAACTCTATCGGAGTTATGGACAGCTCCTAGTTCCTAGTGGGAAATTTCACTTGAACGACCCTCCAAGTCAGAACTACAAATGGGAAACTCTGAGAAAATGTTGTTACCCGAGTTGCGACCTTTCACCACTGACCTTTTACCTTTTCAACCAAAAGATGACAAATCAGTTTTTGACAATTACAATCAATATGAAAAATGTAGCTAGTTTCACCATATTGTCAATGCAAAGCAATATAGCTAACTTTATTATGAGCGTTGTTGGCTAGATATCAAACTAAAATCGTACAGGTTGAAGAATTGTTCCGACTTCAAAAGCAATTGAACACAATCATGTCAGACTTATGACATCCCACTTCCCAGTTTCCCATTTCCCACGAGCACGTGAAGGCAGCATAACATTTTTCTCACATTCAAATAGGAGAATCTGTCATTGTAAGGCAGTCATGAGTCATGACCGCAGTAAAATTTTACTTGACCATTGAGTCACGGTAATCTCCTCTTATGCACTCTGGACATGTGTTAGTAGTACCCAGCTAATGGCCTGGTACTCAAGGATCTACTGTCCCTCTAGCCACTCTGCCATCAATGCAAATGCAATTGAAAATCACATCATACACTTCTCATCAAAACAGTATCTTGCTTTTAAAACTCACCTCACTGTGTTTGAAAAATTTGAAGAAAGAAATTCAACAGGTTGAAACAGTGTAAAACATGGTCGTTGCGGATGTTGTTTTAAAGCCAAACACAACGAAATGGACAGTGCTTTCTAAGGTGATGATTAATGCAAAACACTATATGCATATTAGAGCTTATACATAGGGCTATATGAGCCCAAGCACGGGAAAAAACTGAATTAAAATAATGGTTGTGCGTTATACAATACATAGCCTACCACATATTACATGGCAGAAAAACGTTTTTTTAAATACAGATTTAAGATATCTTTGGTACATAATTAGTCTAGGCTAAAWTAAACAAATTCAGAGTTAGCCTACAATTATAGTGAATTTGTATTTTTTWAAATTTTGAATAGCCTAGTAATAGGGCATTTTGTATATTAATAGGCTGACACGTAACCTTAAGCTACAGAATATCTCACCACCGTATGTTTCCATCTYCTCCCCTCTCTCCTTCATTCCTTTCTCAAGTGCACAGAAAGAGGGGCTGTCAACAGTTTAATTAAATATGTTGTGAAATATCTTTGCGAAAGCATGTTACTATCCATATTCCCCAACAGATTTAACTTGGTTTCCCAAWTCAAGCACTGGGTAGCTGCAGGAACAGGGTTAGAGAGCCCATGGCATACAGRGTTTGGGCGGAATATCACCTGTCRYGCAGCAAGAGGCTGCATGCTCCTCAAACAGTGGTTGATTCCTGGAGTGAAATAACCGGAATAGCCTACCCAACATGAGTGAAACAAATCATTCGCTATTCGAGTGCATACGAATGCCATTTAAAAAAAAATATTATCTTGCCCATTTGATAATGGGCCATTCTAAATTAAATTGAGAATGTAAGGTCTACCTGTCGTATTTGGCGCATGTGACAAATACAATTTGATTTGAATAGTCTGATGAGTGAAAATATGATMAYTTGATGAGAGAACAGCGTGTGCAGCCTKAGGCAASGAMCAGAGCACAAGCTTTTTTCCCGACTTTCTCAAATCATCAACAGCCTATAGTCACATCACGCAGCCCATCTATCTTTTTCTAAGGAATTCYATGGGTTGTATCATTCACWACTCAAGTYGCCAAATAACTCTAACTCAGCATATAGGACCTGTTTCAAATTATCATGATTTATGCTCAACATAGCCACTTCATATGCGCACTCTCGCTCCAGAATGGGAAAAATATCCTTTCTATTATATTCAATATTATTCTTACAATAAAATCATATAATATAAAATAATGGAAGGGACTTATAAGCAAATATTGTCTGCTAAATGAACAAACCTACAGCCTATGGCATGGAGCATAGCCAGATAACATACAGTAGGCCAACTCATATTCTGTTCTTCTGAAATACATTTTCTTCATATCATGTTTCTTTAGACCTGCCTAAAATAAATAATGGATTTATTGTGATGGTGTATATTCAATTGATTTATTAGACTTTTCTAAGTGTACATGTTCTTAAAGAGCGCATCAGAGGCTTGTATGTGTGGAGGCCTGGAGATGCTAAATGTGTTTGTTAATTAACAGTTAATTACCGTGAGACCGGCAATATTTTGCATGACAATAACCGTCTGACCAAATTTCAGACCGCTACAGCCCTAGGTTTGGCTTTGGCTTTTTCATTGGCTTTGATAGTCCGATTGATTTGAGATTATCCAATCGCTGATTAATTTTTGGGGACAATGTCCCTCATTTTGACGTCAGTAAAAAAATACTTTTAGGATGGCAGTTWMAGACAATGTTTAGCGCGATCGATAAGAGCAGTGGAATTCAATTCAGGATCAGTCGTCAGGCAAGCACACCTCCCCATAATAATAATAATTACATTTCATGTATGCATATTAACTACGGCAAATATTGAAGCTGACATTTGAGTTAAACAATTAGTAGCTAATTAAACTTTAAAATAAGTCTCTGAATGTATGCGCAAATATCCAACTTTGGATTGAAATCCTAATTATTGGTGGACAGCATACACATGAGTAGTGAGACTAATATTAGCAGGCTAACCCTACTTAACCTTTTCTGCAACACACATTCATATTGGTTGGCCTATTGATCAATTGTAATGACACATGGTATTTTATTTCTACATGGCATAAGACAAATACAGCAATAACGTATAGCCTAATACTTGTACTGCAGTGGGCTAAATCCGGGTCACACGGAGTGTTTCTTGGTACTCTTTAACGAATCTACTTTGAAACAAAAGTACAGTTGTGGCCAAAAGTTTTGAGAATGACACAAATATTAATTTTCACAAAGTCTGCTGCCTCAGTTTGTATGATGGCAATTTGTATATACTCCAGAATGTTATGAAGAGTGATCAGRTGAATTGCAATTAATTGCAAAGTCTCTCTTTGCCATGCAAATGAACTGAATCCCCCCAAAACATTTCCACTGCATTTCAGCCCTGCCACAAAAGGACCAGCTGACATCATGTCAGTGATTCTYTCGTTAACACAGGTGTGAGTGTTGACGAGGACAAGGCTGGAGATCACTCTGTCATGCTGATTGAGTTCGAATAACAGACTGGAAGCTTCAAAAGGAGGGTGGTGCTTGAAATCATTGTTATTCCTCTGTCAACCATGGTTACCTGCAAGGAACACGTGCCGGCATCATTGCTTTGGACAAAAAGTGCTTCACAGGCAAGGATATTGCTGCCAGTAAGATTGCACCTAAATCAACCATTTATCGGATCATCAAGAACTTCAAGGAGAGCGGTTCAATTTTTGTGAAGAAGGCTTCAGGGCGCCCAAGAAAGTCCAGCAAGCACCAGGACCGTCTCCTTAAGTTGATTCAGCTGCGGGATCGGGGCACCACCAGTACAGAGCTTGCTCAGGAATGGCAGCAGGCAGGTGTGAGTGCATCTGCACGCACAGTGAGGCGAAGACTTTTGGAGGATGGCTTGGTATCAAGAAGGGCAGCAAAGAAGCCACTTCTCTCCAGGAAAAACTGGAGAGAAGGTACAGGGATTGGACTGCTGAGGACTGGGGTAAAGTCATTTTCTCTGATGAATCCCCTTTCCGATTGTTKGGGGCATCCGGAAAAAAGCTTTTCTGGAGAAGACAAGGTGAGCGCTACCATCAGTCCTGTGTAATGCCAACAGTAAAGCATCCTGAGACCAATTTTGCCTAAGAACACAGCCATGAATAAAGAATGGTACTAACACATCCTCCGAGAGCAACTCCCAACCATCCAGGAACAGTTTGGTGACGAACAATGCTTTTCCAGCATGATGGAGCACCTTACCATAAGGCAAAAGTGATAACTAAGTGGCTCGGGAACAAAACATGATATTTTGGGTCCATGGCCAGGAAACTCCCAGACCTTAATCCCATTGAGAACTTGGTGTTGTCAATCCTCAAGAGGCTGGTGGAATAAAACAAAAACCCACAAATTCTGACAAACTCCATGCATTGATTATGCAGAATGGGCTGGCATCAGGTCAGGATGGGCCCAGAAGTTAATTGACAGCATGCCAGGGCGGATTGCAAGGTCTTGAAAAAGAAGGTCAAACAACTGCAAATATTGACTCTTTGCATCAACTTCATGTATTTGTCAATACATGAAGTTGACAACTTATGAAATGCTCGTAATTATACTTCATTATTCCATAGTAACATCTGACAAAAAATATCTAAAGACACTGAGGCAGCAGACTTTGTGAAAATGAATATTTGTGTCATTCTCAAAACTTTTGGCCAAGACTGTATACACCTCACACACATGGTTATGGGCATAAAAAGAGAAGACACCTGTACTGTCAGATATAGAGTTGAAATTATTACATTTATAGTTTGCATTACACTTTATATACACATCACAAGAAGACTGAAATATAACAAAACAGTTTGACAATAGAAACATCAGATTTAATGTGTTTAAAAATAATGGAATGGAATGGAATTTTATACATTTGAAATAAATTCTAAAAACCTGTTTTAGCTTTGTCATTGTGGGGTGATTGTGTGTAGATTTTTTTTATAACATTTTAGAATAAGGGTATCGTATCAACATGGAACGTATCAAACGCATCAAAATGTGAAAGTCAAGGGGTCTGAATACTTTCAGAATGCACTGTAATGTTTTGTTTTATCAAAAAAATTTATTTTGTGAGAAAAGTGGTGGAAAATATGACATTCTTAATATAACAACAAAATTATGTACGATGAAAACTCCAGACTGCCCTTCACCGTCACACTCAGCTCTGAAGTATCCTGGCGTGTTGTTTCCGTGTTTTGTAAAGTAAATGATCGTACATTTATATAGACAGGGAACATTCTTACCATGAACTTTAAAACCCCTAGTTTTTAATGCAATGGTGTGTAGTTATTACCCAGTCTATTTCTCATTTAATAATTTTGTTGAATTAGGTSTATGTATAAATATGTAATTAAAGAAATTGCTGCAAGCAAAGGCTGCACTTCAGATGCTGGTAAATTGGCTTCTTAAAATCAAGTTATTTATTTATTTTATTTCCATGCCMTAACATCTGGCAGATTTTTGACAAGTCTGCCACCTCTCTGTGACACCCTAGTCCCTCCTGCTGAAGTTTCWGTGACAAGGAGCTCTGCAATTCTGTAACATCTGTCATGTAGACATAATTAAAGCCGCCAAGTTTCCCCAACAAGCTGCACAGCACACAGGCCCGAACAGAATGACAGACACAGGAGACACTTGAAATATCAACATGTATTATTATCTGCTAGCCAGCCAGAGCAACAAGAGACAGAGGAGCTTTCAGTGTTGCTCTGTTGACAGTAGACCTCTGACACAATCATTTAGCATAATTACTTCAACTCAATCACTGAGAATTATGTAAGTCTTAGTAACATTTATATTTGTCTGTGGGGAAACTAAATCAAATGACTGACAGACTGGAGAAAATGGTTCAGTTTTGTAATTAATGGCGCTTGTCCAGGGGAGTAGCCTAAATGTTTGCAACCGACAATGGAACAGATTGTGGCAGACTGAGCTTCATATTGTGTGTTGTGCTTCTTGTCACTTCCTTTCCAACTTTCCAATCTTGTCAGTTTCTTGAAAGCTGGCAATGTAAACACAATGAAGGCAGTTGTCAAAAAATCACAGATTCCCTCGAGCTAAGTACAAATCTCCTCCCTTTCGTTTTTGCCRTCTTCGTGGGGTGAAATTAGATGGAAAGCGTCATGGGACAGCAGTGAGAGAACAACTGAGAACATTGGTCAAAAGGTGAATTATGTTTGAATTACAGGTTCAGACTGACTGTCTTGCCACACAACAGTTTTCTGTTCCTGTGACTTGCTGAGCTGAACATGAAGGGATATATTATTTTCTGTTGACTTTAGAGATGAGGTTTAAAGGCTTCAGGGGCCAGAAACACATAGCCTAGTAAAAATTTGCCTGATCGTTGTTTACTATTCCTGTTCCATTTCACGTATCAGTCTGGCGTTCCTATTCATTCAAACCGCTTGAGCATACATCTGTAATGAAGTGCATTATTCAATATTGATTTGTCAGGAATTGGATCACCTTCAACCAATCAGAGGATGAYCTAATTCAAAGCATAGTGTGTTTGGCTATAATATTTAGATATTATTATYGTTAGCAAGTTACTCACTATGACTGACGTAGCCAGCTATAGACCCAATGATTCAACTGTTTGACACCACGTTTGTCTGATTTTTACACCAAGTCCAGAGAAGCCAACTCTGGATGAGAGATGTTTGTATGAGTTCAACACAACTTCCAACTTCTATGTGATGCTGACCTAAAATGGACACCGTTCTCATACGGAGCCACGTCGATGTCGATGCTTTATGCCAGTGTTGGATGACAGGTACAGCAGGACATAATTATGCTGCAACAAGTGTCAGAATGAGCTGTGGGAGCCAACGTATTGACAGTAATCCTGCGTCCGTATCCTGGGCACGGTGTCGCCTGAATGTTGTGATGGGACGAGGGGGAAAGAGGGGGAGGAAATTACAGAACGTGTCATCGAAGTTGCAGATGCTGGAGGTTAATGACATATCAGTGATGATTGCTGTGTGTGATAATACTTTCCACTTTTTCTCATGAACCCCAATCAACTCAACACAAACCTTGGGAGAATCTCTGTCCCTCAGTGAAAAAGCCATGATCACAAAGACAAGGGAATTTCCCCAATAATACATTTGAAAGCTCCTGCACCTGTTCCTGACTGTCACATCGCGGCCAAAAAAACAGCGAGCATCAGTGAGCTTTTAGGATCCAGCCCCCGATTCCCCCAGGCTTCACGTCTCCATTCTACTCTAAATCCTCAGCAAAGGTTCAATTTAGGACACAGCATTCTTGGCAGTGTTGAAGATTACTGTCAAAAAACTATTATCTGCTGTGCACCATCTGTTATAATACATTAGGTCCAATGACTACTTATAGAAAAACAAAAGTCCTTTTTGTATTGTTTTTCCTCCTACTCAAACTCATTTATGTAAGACAACGTGCTGATAATAAATGTTCTGTTTAGCAAACAAAATGCATCAAATACATTCAATCTGTCACAATGCCAGTGAAAATAGAACAGTTCATGTCCAAAATTGCTTGCGCTGTGCATTGTTAATTTCAGTGAGTTTCTTTTTGTTTTGATGAGCTAGAGAGCTAGAAGTTGAAACACACATCGTAAAGTGCTGCTAGTGTGTTCTCTTGTTGATTTTGTCTATTCGCAGAATCTATCAGAGGTAGGAGACGCTTTCAACATGTGCTTCTATTTCCACCTTCAGAGTCTCCTCTACCAAAGGAAAGGAATTAGCTTTGTGTGACAATCAAATAAGTGCATATAAAAAACACATGAACAAATGTGAGTTGGATTCTCCCTCAAAGGTGAGTTGGATTCTCCCTCAAAGGTGAGTTGGATTCACCCTCAAATGTATGTTGGATTCACCCTCAAAGGTGAGTTGGATTCGCCCTCAAATGTGAGTTGGATTCGCCCTCAAATGTGAGTTGGATTCTCCCTCAAATGTGAGTTGGATTCTCCCTCAAATGTGAGTTGGATTCGCCCTCAAATGTGAGTTGGATTCGCCCTCAAATGTGAGTTGGATTCGCCCTCAAATGTGAGTTGGATTCTCCCTCATGTGAGTTGGATTCTCCCTCAAATGTGAGTTGGATTCTCCCTCAAATGTGAGTTGGATTCTCACTACAAATGTGAGTTGGATTCTCACTACAAATGTGAGTTGGATTCTCACTACAAATGTGTGTTGGCTCATCCCCCAAATAATATTAAAGATTACCACTGCAAATATGGAAATTATATGGTGCTCTTTTCCACTCTTTTTCTATTGTGGCATATAGCCGGAGCAACAGAATAGATGGCCCGGGATGTTGTTCTCTGACTGCTCTATGTTCTTTGGGTCACATTGCAACCAACAGAACACCAGAAGCACAGCCTCAGCGGCTATATATCATAATGGCAGATTTGATACAACAGTGCAGTAGTCCTCTCAATCTCACCTCTAGCAGTTCGATTTTCTTTTCGGTAGGCACAAAGCCCAAAAGAAAGACTGATTCAAATGAGTTCACAAGCTCAAGGAAAAAGAGTTAGGCCTTAATCAATACCTAGCACAATAAACATACCTCACGCTAATAGAGGTGCTCCCGTGCTCTCGCACTGTCTCTGCTCAAACTTTTCAGACATCTGAAAGTCATGGCGGGGTGGGCGGTGGTGTTGCTGGGAATGGTGTGATCACTCATTCCTGGGACAAAGGTTTCTGGTAATGAAACTGTCGCAATGAGTGGAATATAGTGCTTCATTTTCAACCATTTGCTGCTGTGCCCATCTCTCACTCTCTCTCTGTCTGTCTCWTTCATTTATTAATCTGGTGTAGATACATATAGATTGCATTTGGATTACTGTTACAGTGCTATTTGGGTTGTGATTTGGATTCGTTCTGACATTTTTCTTTGTTTTGTTCTTTTTTGTGTAAATATTTGTGTGCTTGTTTGACATTTTACTGCATTGTTAGGAGCTAGTACAATAAGCATTTCGCTGCACCCGCTATGACATCTGCTAGACTGTGTATGTGACCAATAGGATTTGATCTCTTTTTTCTTTCTTCTTTGCCAGTCTGTGCCCTACTTTCTCCGGACTCTGTGGCAAGGTGTCCTGAATGTCACAGACAGAAGTTCTGTTGTCTTAAAGCGACATCACAAACCAAAGTCAACATCAACAGTACAGAAAACAAATTAACCAAGATACAGTGCATACTTGACTTTTTCCACATTTCGTTACGTTACAGCCTTATTCTAAAATGGATTAAATTGTTTTTTCCCCTCATCAATCTACACACAATACCCCATGATGATGAAACAAAAACAGGTTTTTAGACATTTTTGATAATTTAGAACAAATAAAAAACGGAAATATTACATTTCCATAAGTATTCAGACCCTTTACTCAGTACTTTGTTGAAGCACCTTTGGCAGCAATAACAGCCTTAAGTCTTATTGGGTATGAGGCTGAATACTTTCCGAACGCACTGTGCAGCTGTACAGCGCCTCCGAACCTGCTGAATTTTAATACCATTCTTTTTCCAATTTGATTAAATCATGCACATTCTGACAAGACAAAATGTGCTAATGCTGTTATTACATCACATTGACATTCAAGATAATCCAGCCAATTACAAATGACCTCCCTAGTCTAAAAGATTAACGTTGGTAATTCCACTGTTTGTTTTCAGTTTTGTTTTAAATCAGACCGGTCTGGGTGCAAATAGTATTCTCTCAAGCGTTTGATTGAGCATGCCTGGAGGGCCAGATGGGCGTATAATGCACTTTTGGGACTATTCCATTGAGTCCATTGTGCCAGGCTGGTATTTACCTGTATCTCCCTTTTTACACCTTGCAGTCTCCTTGAAACCCGGTTGTCAGGCTCTACTAGACTGATCACAGAGGCTCTACTAGACTGATCACAGAGGCTCTGATGTCATGTCACCCCGTCCCAAGGGTCTTGGTAGTGACAGACCTGTCCAATTGGCTGGCACCTCTCCCCTGGTCACACCTGACATGCTTCAGTGACCTCTGGGTGAACTCCACCACCACGTAACTCCTCCTTTATTCTGACAGCACAGAGCTGGGTCATGTTCATTAGACTAGCAACAGAAAACATGTAAAAGTATTTTGCAACGGGGAACTAAAATGGTAGTGCCTCCATGTTTCAGTAAAAACAATTCTGTTCAAATCAGATTGTATTTGTCATACGCTTCATAAACAGCAGGTATAGAGCAAGGCTCTCCAACCCTCTCTAGAGAGCTATCCTCCTGTAGGTGTTCACTCTAACCCCTGTTGTAATTAACTTGATTTAGCTTATCASCCAGCTAATTATTAGAATCATTAAATTGGGGTTGGAGCAAAAACGTACAGGACGGTAGCTCTCCAGGAACAGGGTTGGAGAGCCCTGGTGTAGGCTAACAGTGAAACACTTACCTATGGGCCCTTCACAACAATGCAGAGTGAAAAATCAAAAAATTATATAAAAAATTATAACACTGTCAATGGTGTGCGTAATGGGGGCGGAGTCAGGTGCAGGAGAGCAGAGAGTTGTGAACAGGCTCACACTTTATTGAGGCAGGAGAAACCAACAGACGGACGCCACTGCGTCGAAACCTCCAGCCAATTGGCAAAAGTGCAAAAAGCGCAAACAGTCACAATAATTATGTTCAAACAAATAAACATACCTCGTGATAAACACGGAACAAACAAACACCAGTATAGCGCGTCAAAATTGACACGTAACACAAAAACAATTTCACACAAAGACATGAGGGGGAACAGAGGAATAAATACATGTGTGCAGGGAACAAGACAAAACAAATGGAAAAATGGAGCGGCGATGGCTAAAAAGCCGGTGACGCCGACCGAACAAGGAGAGGAGCTGACTTCGGCGGAAGTCGTGACAAACACTAGGAATAAATACACAATGAGTAATGATAACTTGGCTATATACTATGGCTGGGGTACCAGTACAGAGTTGATGTGCAGCGGCGAAATTCAATCCAGGCAGAGCGGTCGGCGGTGGAGAAAATTGTCGTTGTTGACCAATCACAGTAGAAAACTTAGTCTGCGTGGTGATACGTCCAACAGCAGGACCAGCTAACTTGCCCACTCTTGCTAGCTAACACTATCAGTTTAGAGTCACGTTTGGGTGGCTGGAGTCTTTGACAATTTCTAGGACCTTCCTCTGACACCGCCTGGTATAGAGGTCCTGGATGGCAGGGAGCTACCCTCTGTAGCGCCTTGCGGACGGATGACAAGCAGTTTCCATACCAAGCAGCTGTAGAACTTTTTGAGGATCTGAAGGCCCATGACAAATCTTTTCAGCCTCCTGAGGGGGAAGAAGTATTGAGGYGCCTTGTTCATGACTGTGTTGCTGTGCATGAACCATGTTAATTCCTTAGTGAAGTGGACACCAAGGAACGTGAAGCTCTCGACCCGCTCCCCGTCGATGTGGATGGGGGCGTCGTGTCGTCAGCAAGCAGAGTCGTGCACGGCCAGACAGTTGTGGGTGAATAGGAAGTACAGGAGAAAACTAAGCACACATCCCTGAGGGGCCCCGTGTTGAGGGTCAGCGTGGCGGATGTGTTGCCTAGCCTCACTGCCTGGGGGACGGCCCGTCACATTGGTACCTAATGAACATGACGCTGTACTGGGCCTCACMACATAAGGTTTGCAGGGCGTGTTTATAATCCGAGAGAGGAATGGACGCTGATGTCAGGGACCATGGCAAAACAAACATAATAGAGGAGTGATGATGGTTGCCATTAGAGTTCTTACTGATACAAGTAAAATACCATATCTGGAAAAGAACAGGAGAGCTCTATGCCTTTAGTGAAGGCTTCGAGATACAGTATCTGACCGATCAATAAATGTGAGTTTTTAATTTTCTAAATTACTTTTTATAGTGTTTCAGCTCAACGCCCTGTGGGGACGGTGTGTGTGTTTGCRCATGTTTGACTGAGCGCAGCAAAGGTGAAATATGTATTTTTCCAAAACACATCTGAAATGGTTTATTTTCATACTCCTGATCTTTGCCAGAGGGTTGGCCAATTAGACATCTCGGACTTTAACATAAGAGAGATTGAAAGTAAGATATGTACATCCAATTTTAGCTGCCATTACTAAGCGTGAGCTCTCACTGTTAGAAAGCTTTATCGCAGCCTTTGTAAAGTTGCGGGCAGGTAGCCTAGTGGTTAGAGCGTTGGGCCAGTAACCGAAAGGTTGATGGATCGAATCCCTGAGCTGACAAGGTAAAAATCTGTCGTCCTGCCCCTGAACAAGGCAGTTAACCCACTAGGCCRTCATTGTAAATAAGAATTTGTTCTTAACTCACTTGCCTAGTTAAAAAAAATGTAAGTTGTGTCTCAGGAGGGGAAATAATATTGTTCAGCCTGGATTTTATGCATGCTAATGAAAGCGTACAGAGCACAGACATTATCACAACATGAGACAGAACTTCATTGTGCCTCTGGTTTGGCCTGTCATGTTGCAGGAGCATTTCATTTCATGGAGTCTGTTGTGTCATATAGAATAGTCCAATTCTGTAAGGTGCCAAGGTGAATCATTACTGTGGGTCTAATGGCAAAGTAGCTTTGTTCTACTATCACTCAAACTTGATCAACCTATAATTACCAAAAATAGATTTTGTCTGTTACATAAATGAATAGCAAATGAATAGTTTTTCAATTTCAGCAAGGTTTTTCCCACTGAAACACAATAACACCAAAGGAGTTGAGCGAAAAATAGCATTTCCACTGACCATTGACAGCCAGCGTATTCAACCATATTTATCCCAAGATAAGATTCATATCACTGCAGATGAGAGGAGCGGACCAGGGACACTTTAGGATGTTGAGATGCACACTAATGCCATTTCCCCATTAGAAGAACCAAGAGGAGGAACTAGGATGAAAGAGAACTAAAAAGAACTAGGAACAATGGTTCCTCGACTTGTCTCCACTACCAATGGAACCAGAACAAAAGCTTAGGAGAACTTCGCTAGCTAGCTGCATAGAAATCAAAGGGATGCCCTATGGAAAGTACAAAAAGCATGAAGATTCTTCTAACCAGCATAGACGTCTTCTTCATTCCTGTCATACTGATTAGAGTGGGTGTCACCAGGAGGCAGTGGCTAGAGTGTAACATGATGACAGAATGCTGGGGGTCTAAGAGGCTTGACCTCAGAGACTTGTGATATTGCTGGGGTCTAGGATTCTTGGCCTCAGAGACTGGTGATATTGTATAAACCGTATGAGACAACTCCTTTCTAACTGCTCTTCCTGAAACTTTAATACGTTGTTCATTGTAGAACACCCTAAAGTGTCCTCAAATGTACACAGTACTTCAGAGCAGGTGCTCACTAAGGGGCCAGGGTTCTGGTCTAGAAGCACGTTTTCGACTACTCCTACTGTTTTGCGAAGGTATTGCAGTGTAACTGACGCCCGGCCCAGAAAAACTATTTGCATAGCTGGCCACATAGAAGTCCTAAAATTCCTAATAAGACACTTTAGTCATCACCTTTGTGCACAAGACATCATTTTTTTTCCTCCCATCACTCACAGCCGAAGATATTAACATTTTATATTCATCCAACGTCTGCCATGTGTTTGGATGATGTGATGACTTTGTTGCTACTCGCGCTTTTCCCTGGGCGCACTGAATGCATGTGATGTTGGTCCGTATAAACCGGATGCAACCCGGATATAGACGTCAATGAATCGGCATATGCGAACGTGAGAAGTTTACCTTGAAAACARCGGTCGGACATCTTGGACGCAGTTTCCAGTTCTCCTTATACCCCAGTGGTGCTCACTAGTCTCTCTKGTGGCCCTCATCTCCAAGGTGAAACCTCACCTTTTTTTGGGACAAAATGTTATGTTCTTTTTTTGGGGGTTACAGGTACATTATTCATTTCAAATTATACGTTTATAAAAGATAAATAAATAAAGAAGAAATACAGATTAAATGATAATAAATGCAATATAAAGAGTGGGCCTCCACCCCCAACCTTCCATCCAATTCCCTCAAACCAACATGTCTCAATCTAACAATCTTAATGTCAAGTAATCCAACACTCTACTCTGTCTCTGTTTTGATCGCTATTCAATGAATTCTAATCACATCCAGGTGTTACATCTTCTTGTCCATTGATCTTCTCTGTATGCTCTGCTAGAAAGTCACCTCAATATAGTCCCACAGKGTTATCTCCTAACTCCAAATGTGTATGTGAAGGGCATCACATCTCTGATGGTAGAGTTGATAAAGACAGAGGCTTGGTTGGGCCTAAGTGTTTAAATCAGATGAAATGTAGGCCTGGCTGAATGCCCTGGCTACACAGACACCCTTTCCTGAGGGCTAAAAACAAAACTCATCCATTGAAAACATATCCTGACACAGTATCCCAACAAAGGCAAGCTAACCAACGAGAAAAACTATGGTTATGGCGTGTATATTGAATATGTTMTCCTTAATTCAAGATACAAGCAACAGTCATTATATCTCATGATTTAGCCCCTTGCATCCAATGACTACCATTTTCGATCCATTGTGATACCATTATAATTTAATTGAAGTGAAGTAGCACTTCTTATTCTCTTTTACAAGCTAAAGATTGCACTGCTCAGGATTTACTAGACATGACTGAGTAAAATGGAAAGCAATCATGCTTACTCATGATCAAGCTGAACATCAGACAATCTATTGTTTAATGGGATAACCTGTCAAAACAACAAACATGTATATTAACATCTCCTGTAATTGAACTTAGAAGTAACATTTAGCATCAACTGTGTATTTTTTGCTTCATAATCAGTCACATAACAAAAACGGTGTTGTTGTGACTTTAGAGTTCTGTAGGATGGTGAATGATTTCATTCCGAGGGTTCTTAAAATTCAGTGCTGATCTTGAAGAATGTCTCAGGACCAAAGCTAATTAAAGATGAATGAGCCTCCGAACGTTAAAGGGGCAATCTGCAGTTCGAACAATAACGCGGTCAACCCCGCCTCTGTTTTGGTAAAAAGCTGAGGGATGGGCCTGGAGAAATGTAACCACTCTCAAGTTCATAGAAAGAGCTATGGATGTAAGGACTGATTATCCATGAACATTTTTAACCATGTTTTGAGGCTATAGAGTGTTTGTTTACATTTACTTTGTTTACAAACAATAGAGTAAAATAAGCTTTATATTTTGGGTTCTGATGGGGTATGACAGTTGAACAAAGCTCCTGATACATTTACAAGTTATACTGTATATCTTTAAGCATCAATGGGTATACATCATTCATTTAAAAGTCCMAAAATTAATGTAGTAATCACAGATTGCCTCTAGAGTTGTGTACTAAAATAATATTGTAAACAAGATCTGATTATAAAGGAGGTTTTCTTGACAATTACAATCACTACATCACTGGGGCTAAGCTTCCTGCCATCCAGGACCTCTATACCAGGCGGTGTCAGAGGAAGACCCTAAAAATTGKCAAAGACCCCAGCCAGCCTAGTCATAGACTGTTCTCTCTGCTACCGCACGGCAAGCGGTACCGGCGCGCCAAGTCTAGGTCCAAGAGGCTTCTAAACAGCTTCTACCCCCAAGCCATAAGACTCCTGAACACCTAATCAAATTGCTACCCGGACTATTTGCATTGCCCCCCCCCCTCTTTTACACCGCTGCTACTCTCTGTTGTTATCATCTATGCATAGTCACTTTAATAACTCTACCTACATGTACATATTACCTCAACTAACTGGTGCCCCAGCATATTAACTCTGTACCGGTACCCGCCTGTACATAGTCTCGCTATTGTTATTTTACTGCTGCTCTTTAATGACTTGTTACTTTTATTTCTTATTCTTATCCATATTTTTTWAAACTGCATTGTTGGTAAGGGGCTCGTATGTAAGGTCTACAGCTGTTGTATTCGGCGCATGTGACTAATAAAATTAGATTTTATTTGGATTTGATAATCTGTCATTCCTGAGTCTTGGACATCAGTGACTACCCATGGATTTACAGAGGCTACCCTGCTGTGAAAATGTCAGTACTATACTGCCCTCTGCTGTTCTTTGTGTGAATTTACCATTTGCCTTTTTGTAGAGAGAGGCTACATTCATACAAAACAGCGGAAATCTCGTTGTAACATTTAAAAGCAAATTGCTTTGTATTTGGAGAGATCATAAGTTTTGAAAAGCATTGCTGGAGAAGTCTCACTTGTGTTATAGTGTATAAATTTAAAAGCAACAATTTCATAGCCTTCCTCATATTAATGGTCAAATAAATGTCAGCAATGTCTAGAAACTTCCTGTTGTCCACATCTATCTAAATGTTATCCTGATGGTAAGTGAGTGAAATACCCAGAGATATAACTTCCTGTGTCAATGACAATATCTGTAATAATAAGAAAATCTGACACCAAGCAAAATATGTTCACTAATGTTCTCACAGCTGTAGCTAAATCCCTTACTTACTGAAGCAAGCAATTTATCCCAAAATGTATATGGAAATGCATACCGACTAAGATGAAACTGTGATCAGGGATGAGGAACATTCTTTAGTGCCCCGGAGTATGAAATTACCTAGATCTGGTAGATAAAGCTTTATTTTGTTTTTCCTACTGTGCAAAACCAAATCTTTACAACCCCATAAATAATCTTGGGGATTTGCCTGCAGCAGTGACAGATGTGGCTGGGCTGCTACGGCAAAGTGGCAGCCCAGAAGCCGGCGCACCAGTGATTGATACGCCCCTTTAGCTTAGCGTTGAGGAAAATGGTAATATATGCACAGTTGACATATATTGTCTAACTCAGAATGTGACTGAGGCTTAGAGACATTTCAACACCAGTTCTATATCTCCCACACACAAAGCAATACTAGTTTAGAGGGGCGATGGTAAACAACATATTCMATTGTGAAACATGGATGGAAAGCACCTCTTTCCTTTCTCTTAAAACCAATACTTTAGATAAGGGATTCTCAAGGACACTGTTGTCCATGATTGATTTGTCATCACCGCCTGTTGCCAGATCCAAGTCTTTTGATTTACAGTCAACAAAAGGCTGAATCAACTTCAGGGCTAAAGCCACACTCTGTAAGATGGGCACACTATCAAATATTGTTGTCAAAGTCGTATTCCCATGACTGTCAAATTAAGAGTTTTTATTTGTTTTTCAAATTAGTTTAATTTAGTTTGCAAATAATACTCATTATAACCTTATAATAACATTATAACCAACATGCATGGCTGTGCTTTCTCATACTCCCAGGAACAAAATAATCAACATGTTAATCTAATGAGGAAACACTAATTTCACCCTCTCCAAAATGAACTGCGCAGTGATATGCCACTCTGCACTTTATCATATTCAGCTAAAGTGTGAAACATACTTTAATAACAGCCTTCTCTGTATATATATATATAGAGAGAGAGAGAGAGAGAGAGAGAGAGAGAGAGAGAGAGAGAGAGAGAGAGAGAGAGAGAGAGAGAGAGAGAGAGAGAGAGAGAGAGAGAGAGAGAGACACTCTTTTTCTCACAAAGTGTATGAACTGATCCCCCTCACAGAGCTTTAGATGGGCTTTGAATACTCAGAGAATGACAGGGCAGTGAGAACAAAAGTACATTGATTTAGAGAGTCTCTTTTTGGTGACATGTCTTAAAGGGAAATTATGTTCAAACCTTTGCAACTGAATATTTCAGTTCTGGTGAATAATTTGGGGACATCTGTTTGTTTTTGCCCTAAGGTCCCTGCACATTAAAAGCTTACGCAGATTTTTCATGTTTGGGACTATTTCAATGTATGAGGTAGTGGCCTCACAACGTTGTTTCCTTCAGTTCCCGGATTCCATTAAAACAGCTAACGGTTAAAGGTATTGGAATAGGGGGGGAATTAATAGACTGACCTTTCAGTTTTGGAACATATCCTCTGGATACATTCCAATTATGCATCCCTTCTGGACATGTGCATTAGTAGTCTACAGGAAGTTTAATTTCCGTTATAATTCATATGAACCAGAGGAATTAAACCAGTTTTACTGAAATAGCCCTTCATGATTTWTTCAAATTGACTGTGGTGTATTTAGATTTACATAATGATCTATAACAGCTCTAGTCAGCAATTTAGCTACATATACTATTTATATACCTGCCTTCTGGCACAAACAAACACTTAAAGGAAAACTCCACCCAAAAACAATATTTTAGTATTCGTTTCATTAGTCCATGGTTGACATAGTCCCAAAATGTTTTGCTTGTCAGCAATCAAGTTAAGATAAGTAATTTTCGAAATTCATCCCCGTATGATGGATTTTGCATCATATGATGCTGCGTTTTGCGTCATACAGTTACATATCTTGAAAACRTGATTGCTGACAAGCAAAACACTTTGGGACTATATCAACAATGGACTAAACAAATACCAAAATATAGTTTTTGGTTGGAATTTTCCTTTAACTCTTGCATATAGCAATAAGGCAATACTTTACGAAGAATGTTGATAACACCTTCTTTAAAGCCTGCTGTATAATGCATTATGACTTGTCATGAGCATGTATGACCCCCTTATAAAGTCTTATTCTCTTCATCTAAAATCTTGACAAAATGGTAGCCATTTCGATCATCTGAAATGTTGATACATAGAGAGACATAACACATAAGCTAACACGCTTTACTACAAGACATTAAAAAGCCTCATACATGCATGCTTTAAGTGTTGCCCAATTGTTCATCTAAATGTATTTGAAGTGCATGAATTACACTGTTGAATATCAAAACCATAATATCCAAAAACATAGTGGAACCTAGCTGCAACCATATTGAAGGGCCAATATGACGGCGCTGAGTTGATGATTGACGATCCCATTTCCCAGAAGAGTGCTGATGTCTAGGGATCAGTGAGCTGTGATATTACTTTACGGTAACAAACAGGACCTAAGGAGAAAAAAGGGAAAAAGCTTAGTGTTTTACACGTCCTACTGGCCAATGTAGACCTATTAGCAGTAAGGACAGACAAAGTGACTCCTACTTTAAGACTTGTCAAATCCTTTTATTTATAGCCGTGTTTCTATAAAAAAAAAAGTGTCCCTGTATTTTGGGGGGGGAGCGCACCTCCGGCTCTTTAGTTGCTGACGACATTGAGCTCTATATCAATGTTTGACAGGGTAATTGGAAATGGTTGATGTACAGGCCATAGTTGTTGTGCTTGGCCGGTTGCCAMAAGTTGAAAAGAACATTACTCATTCAGGATCCTTACATTTAGGCTCATAAACTGTGTGTGGAGTGGAGTTATGAGAGGAGAATGTGACCCTCAAATTAATTGGTAGTCGACTACACACAATGCAGTTGACAGGAGAATGACTCCATCTGCTGTTGGTGGGTAGTGCTACAGTGCATTCGGAAAGTATTCAGACCCCTTGACTTATTCCAAATGTTGTTACGTTGCAGCCTTATTCTAAAATGTATTAAATTGTTACTTTTCCTCATCAATCTACACACAACACCCCATAATGACAAAGTAAAAATTGGAAATATGACATTTGCATAAGTATTCAGACCCTTTACTCAGTACTTTGTTGAAGCACTTTTGGCAGCAATTACAGCCTCGTCTTCTTGGGTATTACGTTACAAACTTGGCACACCTGTATTTGGGGAGTTTCTCCCATTCTTCTTTGCAGATCCTTTCAAGCTCTGTCAGGTTGGATGGGGAGCGTTGCTGCACAGCTATTTTCAGCTCTCTCCAGAGATGGTTCAAGTACAGGCTCTGCCTGGGCCACTCAAGGACWTTCACTTCGCCCCCAGTCTGAGGTCCTGAGCGCTCTGGAGCAGGTTTTCATCAAGGATCTCTCTGTACTTTGCTCCACAGAGGAATTCTGGAGCTCTGTCAGAATGACCATCGGGTTCTTGGTCACCTCCCTGACCAAGGCCCTTCTCCCCCGATTGCTCAGTTTGGCCGAGCAGCCAGCTCTTGGAAGAGTCTTGGTGGTTCCAAACGTATTCCATTTAAGAATGATGGAGGCCACTGTGTTCTTGGGGACCTTCAATGCTGCAGAAATGTTTTTGTACCCTTCCCCAGATCTGTGCCTCAACACAATCCTGTCTTGGAGCTCTACAGACAATTCCTTCGACCTCATGGCTTGGTTTTTTCTCTGACATGCACTGTCAACTGTGGGACCTTATATAGACAGGTGTGTGCTTTTCCAAATCATGTCCAATCAACTGAATTTACCACAAGTGGACTCCAATCAAGTTGTAGAAACATCTCAGGGATATTCAATGGAAACAGGAGCTCAATTTAAATTTCTTGTCTCATAGCAAAGGGTTTGAATACTTCCGTAAATAAGGTATTTCTGGGGGTTTTCTAAAATGTCAAAAAATGTCAAAAAAAAATGTCAAAAAACTTGTTTTCAAGTATTGTGTGTAGATTTGATGAGGAAATTGTTTTATTTAATCAATTTTAGAGTAAGGCTGTAACGTTACAAAATGTGGAAAACGTGAAGGGGTCTGAATAGTTTCCGAATGTACTGCTATACAGAGGTTGCAGCACTACAGAATCAATKAAGTATTGAATCCTGATCAAAGTATTAGGGTCCTAAATTCATCTCCCCAAAGTGTAACTATTTCATTCCACTACATACAGTGGGGCAAAAAAGTATTTAGTCAGCCACCAATTGTGMAAGTTCTCCCACTTAAAAAGATGAGAGAGGCCTGTAATTTTCATCATAGGTACACTTCAACTATGACAGACAAAATGAGAATTTCTTTTCCAGAAAATCACATTGTAGGATTTTTAATGAATTTATTTGCAAATTATGGTGAAAAATAAGTATGGTTTCCATGTGTTTGATGCCATTCCATTAGCTCCGTTCCAGCCATTATTATGAGCCGTCCTCCCCTTAGCAGCCTCCACTGGAATGCATTTATAAAAGACAATTGTCAATTCAATTAACAACCACAAGTCCAATTCATAAAAAGCAATATAAAACAATAGTGGCGTAAAGAAGCGTTAATATGTTTCACATTTCCTACAACAATAAAAAT
This sequence comes from Salvelinus sp. IW2-2015, assembly GCF_002910315.2. Classification (NCBI taxonomy): domain Eukaryota; kingdom Metazoa; phylum Chordata; class Actinopteri; order Salmoniformes; family Salmonidae; genus Salvelinus; species Salvelinus sp. IW2-2015. The sequence goes on along the minus strand of NC_036854.1, from coordinate 29,315,790 downwards.
GTCCAGTGATCTCTAATTTAGAAGCCTAGAGAACAGTAGGCCTATATCCAAAATCCAATGTCTTGCCTAATGAATATTAAAGTTGACCATTAAAATATGAATATTAAGTTGCTATACTACAAATGAGTGTGATGAATGATTTGAATTACTGCACTGTTGGTTAGAGCTTGTGAGTTAAGCATTTCATTGTACTTGTGGTGCTGGGCTGTGTGGTCCGAAAAGACCGCTATTATGTTTTATTCATTTTGCGCACGCAGAATGTCAACAGGGAACAATGATTTCCAGAGGTTGAGACGGGATGGTAACACCGGTTGCTATATGATTTACAGTAGAAAATTTAAAAGCTTTTTATTTTTATGATAGTACAAACAAAACCTGCGTATTACTCGAGGAGTGAACTTTACACTTGTTAGTGCGTCATGCTTTTCAAAGATGGGCCACCGATAGACATTTGAGAATTGTTTTATTACATCACAACTCAAACTCAAACTAACCTTAGAGATGAATGTTCCCGGGAAACGCACTGTTGTCGTTTCGTGCTTGTGATTAAGGCGACTACGAAACTGCTCGAGGGATTCTTGAGATAGTGGACATGAGAATCTGGTCTGATTTCTACTGCGAAAGGGGGCTTCGGTGGACAGCCTTAACAACTATGGCTGGACGCCTCTCATGTGGTCGCTACCAATTTATGTGCTCATTGGTCAATAACTTATACAGATGTTAAATGGGTGTGTCACCGATTAAAACGTTATAATTATAATATTATAATATGCACAACAAAATAAAACAATCCTTACTAGCAGGGGTGCGTTTCCCAAAAACATAAAGGTMATCTTTAACGGTAAGAACCATTATGCTCTCCTGGAAAAAGCTATATGCACACTACTGACCTGCAAACCGATATTTAATTTCATAATTGGTTAAAATAAGGTCTCCTTATAGCCTCTCTGCTCTCACATGTGCTAACACTTCCAGGTCACCTGTGTACTATGTGACCAATGACCCAATGTGAGAGTTCCCCTGGTCTACAAAACATGAAGCATTAAGATATCATTTTTCGGCCATTGCCTACATCTTAGTACAGTATGTTTTTGGAAATCTCTGGACAGTTCCATTCTAATATATGCCATTTAGCAGACACTTTTATCCAAAGTGACTTAGTCATGCGTGCATACATTTTTACATATGGGTGGCCCCYGGGAATCGAACCCACAACCCTGGCGGTGCAAGCGCCATGCTCTACCAACTGAGCTACAGAGGATCATGACATTGTCTTGTCGCCCAACAGGTTTGGCCATCTAAATGTGGCCCACATCCTGCTGGAGAACAGGGCAGAGGTGAACGACGGGAACCGGATGAGGGCCAACGTTTTGACCATTGTGGCCATAGGCGGCCACACCCACGTGGCCAAGCTCCTCCTGGAGAGTGGCGCCTTTGTCGACGACTACGACCACCTGGCGCTTGCCAAGGGCATCGCCAACGGCAACAACAACAATAGCATCGGCAGCTTTGGCAGGGACGAAGGAGAGTTCATGGACATCAAGGTGCTCGCCACGGGGTGGCCATTCGCTTGCACCTGGAGTGGAGGGCAGAGGTGAACATTTCCCAGAAGACAACGGACTGGGGCGCCCTCATGCTGCCATGCTGAGCGGGAAGGTGGGCGTGGCCCAGCAGCTGGTAGAGCGGGGGGCAGACCCGGACCAGGTCAATGTGCTGGCCAAGATGGCCTTTGACCTGTCACTGCAGCTCAAGCAGAGGGATGTCAAGGCCTACCTGGACTCCATCATCCCCCTGCGCCCACAGCCAGGTATGGACCAGCCAACRAGTTCACTTCTCTGTCCAGGTCTAACACAGGTGATTTGGTGAAGCACCCTCATGTGATGACTAACCCTGCCTGAGACCTGACTTTTGGGAAGCTAACTTTTGTTAGCTTCCCAAGCTAACATCTAGACTTTAGCCCGGTGGGCTAAAAGTCTTGTAACACATTGGGGACCCGGACTCGAACCCTGGTCGGTCACACACTGTCTGAAATGAGTTCTCCAATATTTGTTTTATCATTAAGCTTACTTGGAATAGAACAGAACAGAACAGACGCCCTGTATAAAACCTTCAGGCTAGGTATCAATTTGTTTAGGAAATGTTATTGTTGGCAGGGCTTGATGCTGATTCAGGGTTCTGTGTCCTGCTGAAGAAACATTCAGGAGAAAAAACTGTAATAATCTTGAAATGCAGTCAGTGGTCACATCTTGGGTGTCTAAAAGAAACAGTCATCGTTACAGAATTCCCCCTTTAGACACCTGTTCTCTTTGATGTGCATCTTGTGTTTGGACAAGATGTACACAGGAGGGAATTTGTTCAGTCAGTTACCTATTCTAATGATCACAATGGCTCAGTCATGATACTATGGATTAGGCTATATCTGCAATTCCTGTATAGCTGGAAAGACAATTTATGTCTTTGGTGTGGTGCAGATTGTGTACAATGAATCTTGCCTTCTTTGTCTGCATTAGGGCTGAACCAATGATGTGTATAAAGTAAACCCTGGTTTGCTGATTCTATGTAATGGCCAATGAGAGGCTTTGGAGCCACCGGTGCCATATTGGCACTCCCCGGAAGGAGCAGTCCTTCATAGAAAAKAATGGAATTCTACAGTATTTCAATAAAATGTTTCAAGGTCAAAATTACATGTATTTATTTGTTGTAGTGGGGACATTAACATTAGTACTCTAYAGAAATAAATGTCCAATGCAGCTGAAAATGAGCTGTTATTGGCAGAGGTTTGGAACTCTATTTCTTATTGGTCTAACTAATGGTGATGTCACCAGGCAGGCCAAAACTCCATCCCACCAAAACAGGCTGAAATATCAGGCGGTCTTTTCAAACAGCTCTTCAACTAAAACGGCATTATCTTAATTTTTACAATATCACAGTATTATTCTAACCTCATAGTGTGGAATTATATATAAAACACTGCATGCAATCCTTTAAGAAATGTGTTTTTATATATTTTTTKATTTAAATGTTCATGTTCAGTTCACTTAATATTCAAAAGTATGTATTACGGTTAAGGTGTCTGTAATAGAATATACTTGCCAAAAACAAATGTAGACATTAATAAATGTATTTCTATATCTTCCAAACTCTTTTTTACACTGGAGGAGGAGTACCACCAAAATGGCTGTGCGGTGGCTTCAAAACAGCACCCCCGGTCAGTCATTTAGGGTTAATACATATCATTGGTCTTAAACTAAACTATTGTAAAAAATATTTTCTACATACATTTTCACAAATGTTTTGCAGTTTAATTGATGCATCAGAAATCTCAAAAGTCACTGCTCACGTAGTGTCCATATCACTCCTGCATTCTTAATGCATACGTTATTTGTGTGGTATGCTGTACATCTAAGCACAATAACCTTAACTACAATTCAGGACAAAATTAGGACCAGTCACTTGTGTTTTGAGTTCCCTCATCCCTCTCCCTGGATAGCAGTCATGTGATTGTGGTACACTCTCCTGATGGTTTTGGACTTGTTAAAGACATGTTCCGGTACTTTGGCGACTAAGAAAATATTTTTGGGGAGGGCTGGATGTTTCAATGTGTAGTTCATACATGCATAAACTATGAGCAGAATGACTATCTTACCTCAATTAGCCACAGAATCCCTAGTTTGAAGCTRTGCAGCGACCATTTCCCCTATATTTACCCCCACGTGGGCCAGCCCCCTAGCAATTCAAGTTCAAGCCCCTCGTATTTGAGTGACAGCTAGCAAGAGGCCTGCCCGGCTCAACGGACACAGCAGAGAAAGCGAGAGAGATCGATGACATGGTGCACATATGTGACATAGTATGCAATTTTTGGGGAACACTTTTGGCTTGTAAGTGCTACTTTCAGAACTACGGGCTAAAAAGTATACAAAAGTACCAGAGGATCTCTTTAACTTTAGCCTGTACATCTCTCCAGTATTTCTCCACTGAGGGTTCCCTGCCTTATCCTGTTACCCAATGTGTCTGGGTTCAGCAGTGGGGTAGTGTGTGGTGGGTAGCATAGTTCATGACCATGTCTGATTGTTGCTTCACCCCCACCAAAAGGTCCTTTGTACATTTATCTTCTGTTCTTTTAACCCCCTCATAGATGACAAGAAGAGGAGACAAGATGTCTTCAGTGCCTTGAAGTTAGGTGAATTTAGAGGACGCAGACACATGTTAAACAGAGGTTTGCCTTGTGAGAGGACGTATTGCATTGTAAGGGGAAAGCTGTCATATTGAGTTATGTCTGCAAGAGTTGGCATAACACTACCATGCGTGTTCAATATGTAAACCAACCATGAATGTAGGTAAGCCAAGAAGTAATTCTCAAACATCCCGAAATGGGGCCTATGTGATTTTATGAGAATCTAACATGGCATGTGCACTGGGCAGTCTTACATGGTTGCTCAATGCAGTCTGGCGTAAGTGCTAAACCCTGGGAGGGAAGATTGTGTGGGGTCTGAAAACCTCTCATTCACAACTAACCCTAAATCCTGCGAGGGACAATTGTGTGGGGTCTGCAATGGCTGAAAACATTTGAAACTTTTGGGTGGAGACCAGAGACCTTTGTTTCAGTAAGATTGTCTGTAGCTGAAATTGGGTGGTCTGTGGTAATCGTGTGTGTGTGTTCATTTGCATATCTGTGTGTGTGTGTGTGTGTACTGTGTATCTCAGGCAACTCCCAACTGGTGAAGGAGWTCTTGGAGGAGGACCAGTCCCAGGTGAACATGGCCAACCCGGACAGGGTGTCTCAGCTCGGGGCAGCTAGATGTGGTGCAGCTCCTGGTTGAGAAGATCACCTACGTGGACAAACAAGATAGAGTACATGGCTGGACCCTCATGCAGGCCACGTACTATGGGTAAACACGTATGACATGTGGCAGCCATTTTGGTTATGCTTTCTTGTACGACACAGACACCTTCACAAACACACAACGGCTAAAACACTCATACAGCCAGGTTGCATGAACTTTGCTTTTTAGGAGTTGGCTTCATATCTAAGCTTTTCTTCTTTCGTACCTGTGCTCATAGGAATGAAGATGTGGTGARGTATCTGCTCAATCAGGATGCAGATGTCAACCTGCGAGCCAAGAATGGATACATGGCCTTTGACCTGGTCATGCTGCTGAATGACCCAGGTAAACCACGACTCAACCTGCCACTGCTTCTGGGTGTATTACTTGTGTAGATAGTCAGTGTCAAGTGTTAGAATGCATCTGCACTGTGATATGTGTCGTAACCATTGCTAGTGCTTAGTTCACCAGGGGTGTATTCACTAGGAACCAAACAGGAGCAAACAGAATGAAACTAAACTGGGAGGGACCTACCTGAATTTGTCCAATAGAAATGTCTAAATGTTTTCTGTTTGGAGTAAACGGCTTCCGTTGCAAAACCCTTTGGACTAATGATTACATCCCCGGTAAACCCAATACACCCCAGTCACGCTCAGCCATTTGCTTCCCCACAGACACTGAGCTGATGAGGCTGTTGGCGTCCATCTGCATACAGGTAGACAAAGACAAGGGAAAACACCAGGGCAGGACTCCCCTCACCGGCTCCATGAGCAGGCAGTTTCTCAACAACGTCCCAGTACCACCTGATGACAGAGGAGGACTTAAGCTTATGCGCTGTTAAGACCAAGGMCAAATTAAATCAGATTGCGGGCCAGTTGTTGTTTACTCTCAGCTTATTATCATATGACATTACTGTCTCCTTCCTGTCCAGTCGTGCTGGAACAGGATGTCTAACAGGTTCCGGAGGCTCAAGCTGACCCACACTCTAAGGCATGAGCTGTCCTCCAACCGCCTGGCCCCCTTCCCAGACAACCCCGAGGCATCTCTGGAATGCCACCATGAAGGCTGAGAGGAAGTGTGCCAACCCCAAAGGAGTGCCCCCTGCAGCTCTGGGGAGGACTGACATCAGCACAGCGTGGACAGCCAAGAGCAAAGACAGTGGTGACACATGACAAACAAATGTTAAACAAGCTTCCAAAGTTGTTGTTTTTGTTTTGAAAGCTGAATTTGTGTAAATACAGTATAGCCAGTTTAGAACCAGCATGCCAACACTCTAGTCTTGTAAGATGCTGTCCTACTGATTGGATTGTCTGTGGGAAATGGCAATTGAACAAAAGCAGTGGCGTAAATGGTTCCGTTGCAAAACCATCTTGATTCCATGATGTTTTGGAGCTGTTCATTTTTCACAATGGCCATATTCTTACTGAGAGATTTAGTTGAAACATACTGTTTTGTGGTCAGTGGGTGAAACAGTTGGACCTTGGATAGAGGACCAGGAGTCAAGTATGGTACTAGACAGTGGCGGTTCTAGCTTGTATGGCTCCCTGGGCATACACCCCCCCATACTGCAATGCTGGTGTGATTGAATTGATTAAAACGTATACTAAACTTCCAGCTGAGAAACGGGGCGTCCCTGACCCGTCTGCCAACGACAAGCTGAAGGCAGTGATCCCACCCTTCCTGCCTCCGTCGAACTTTGAACCGTGGAACTCAGACTGCTCGCGAGTTATCAAAGAGGGCAAGAGTGAAACCCCGCGGCTGCCCATGCCACAGAGGCCCGGCAAAGCCAACGGCAACTCTGAGTCACATGTTGTCGACGATTTTCGGAAAAAACTATTTTCACTGTATGAAATTGAAAACCGCTGATAGATCGATCCTGATTGAAGGAAAGAAAATTATTATTTAATTTCATGCTGTGTCACAGACCTCTATCAGTCATGTGATGAGCAGATCCATCAAGTTCCCCAGCATCACCAAGGGCCCCTCGTCCACCTCCCCCTCCAACTCAGGCAACTACCACTCCCCCCACTCCTCGGGGCCTCCAACAGGGTTCAACCGCCAAGGGCCAGACTCACACAACCGCTTGGGTACAAGCACATATGTATGCATGCGCTAGGCTAAACACACACACAAACACACACACACACAGATCCCCCACTTTCAGACTTTTCATCTATGAGATTTGGGCATACACAGCCAGTGCTCGTGCTGCTTCTCATGCGCTGCGTTTCCTCTCTTCCCCACAGGGGGCACTGACTTGTCTCAAATTGCTGCCCAGAGGAAGAGAGCTGCAGGCCTACTGGATCCTTAGGCCCAGGCAGCAGAGGTCCCAAGCCCCACCCCTGTGCCTGCTCCTGCCTCCACTGTGCCTGACTTCAGCCTCCCAGACATCCACAGCACCCCCAGCCTGGTGGCCAGCGATGTCCACTCCAGACGGGTCAGACATAAAATATACCAGCCTTATTAGAAGACATTATAAAGGGTCATGCATGCTTACAAAATGTCAGTATTACTAGCAAAAGATGATGAAGTGATATACACACATCTATTTTCTGTGCAGATTGACCTGAAAAAGAGACCTGTCTGGGAACTCCTCCACCTCCAAGAGCACCTCTCCCACCCTGACCCCATCCCCCACCCCTGCCCTGGGGGACTCCCTGTCTTCCGCCTCCTCCCATCCACGCTCCAAGAGCAGCCGTGGCTCCAATAGTGGCACCATCACCGACGAGGGTGAGCCTGGGCATCTGTGGTTGGTATGAATACTTTAAAAACACACCCTTCCTCTGCTGATCTCTGCTTATCTCTTACTACAAACAGATGAACTATCCAGTACCCTGATGAACAGATGAACTATCCAGCCCATATTCGAAGAGCAAGAGGTATGTGTCATTCACACTATATCATAAGCCAAGTTGTTACAAGGCTTACATGTCATTTCATCCAGGGTTGGGGTAAAATCCATTTAAATTCCAGTCAATTTAGGAACTATACTGAAAATCCAATTTACCTTAATGAGGAAAATGTGGAATTGGAATTTGGTTTACTTTTTGAATTGAATGGAATTGACCCCAACCCTGATTTCATCCACTCAGTCAGTCAGTCAGTGTGCATCCACTACAGGTGGATATGGAGGCTTTCTTTACTCTGACAGATGGAGATTTAAAGGATGGGGATTAAGACAGATGGGCCGAGGTATCAAATACTGGCAGCAATTTCTGAACTCAATGCTGGGAAGGTCGTTTTCATTCATTACTAAACCCCCTTTCTGTGTTCCCTGCCTATCTATTTGTTTTATTTATATCGTGTTTAGTTACCAAAGAGGGTTCACACCTTGATACATCCAATGAAAATATATAAATTATTATTATTCACCTGAATTGTTGCTGCAGGGGAGAGAGAGGCAGATTTTGCAGTAGACCATCCACAACTTCCAGTCCTCCTTTGGCAGCAGTGCCAGTAACCCCAGACCACCAGGACATCCACGCTGTGAGTGTTATGACGTCACAAACCCCTAACCAGGATGCAGGACACATGGTGTCTGAATCCAATATTACACATGTTAAAATCCCATCTATAAACCTATGTCTCCATCACTTCCTTAAGTTGCATTCACAGCCTGACTGTAATTAGTAGGCATATATGATAATCATTCTGTTCTGTAGTTCCTACAGGCTGGGTCCGACACCAGGTGCGCGCACCTCTAACAAGAGGTAACAGGCATGACACTCCGATTGAAGACCAACCGTATAGGAAGTCAGAGTTGACCCTATAGCCCAGGTGTGAGGAGACTCTCCTGCACGCCAGCGTTCCGGAACACTCCCAGTGGGGGAGAACGCTGCAGGAAAAAAAAAACTGAAGGGACCCCATGACCCAGGGTTGGGGCCACGACTGGGAGGCGGTCTGCTGCTTAGCGACATAGCACAACGTGATGTGCAGCCATCCTTTRTTGCTATGGTAACAGGGCTGTCATAGGGGAGATACAGTAGAGGGAGTGAGCGGGTACTAGGAAAGAAAATGCCTAGTCATGTGTTAATGGATGTGGGAGATGAAAGCCTTTATGCTGAGATTGAGACTGTTGCGACAAGCGCTGATGATGTACGAGAGAGTGAGTACTAAGTGAGAACGGACCTTCAGGCCCAGTTTCCTAGACACAGATTACATCTAGTCCTGGACTAAAAAGTACATCCAATTAAGAATCTCTATTAAACATGCTTCTGAATCCAGGACTAGTCTTAATCTGTGTCTGGGAAACTGGCCCGTAATGTCTTAATGAATGTGGGAGATAAAGGTTTAAAAGGCTGGAATTAAGATTGTCGCACACTGATGATGTAAGTGATTGGAGGAATTCTGGTTTGCCAGAATGATGAGGGAAGATTGTCCTCATTTTTTGTTTTATGTCTGATTTTCAGTTTTTTTCAGCCTTTCTCTTTTTCTACATTCGTTTTGGCTATTTCACTATTGGAAATGTTGTTACTTGTACTAAATCTAGTGATTTGTGTGTGTAAACAAAGTAGGTTTTAGTCCGATGATGAACGTAGTAACTGGCTGAACTGCCATTATTAAACCTCATGAAAAGATGGACAGTGTTCTTCTTTTGTTAGTATTCAGATTACTGCCAACCTACACATTGCTCTCTACAGACTGTAGAGTGCACACTAACTCAACTTTCTGTGTTATGGTTTTTGGCTTCCAAAATAAATAAATTAACAATATTTCCCCATAGTAATAGAATCGATACTCCATGCCAGTAGATTACGCTGTTTACAGTTGCATGCGTTTAGCGTCGACGACTACAGGGGTATATTCAGGATCTTTTCAGCGTTGCTTGAGCATTTGAAAACGACGATACATTTAAGGTTACTTAATAGACTTGTGACACAATCGCTGCCTGTTGAAAGGCTAATCCATGCTAGAATTAAATTGCAATATAAATTAGAGTTTGATTGAGATTGCTACATTTTAAACAGTTGACATCTGATTTCCGGGTTTGTAACGTTTTTGAACATCATGCTTGGTCGTGAATATACCTTTGATGGGAGTGTTTAAACTTTTAGATGTATTTCTGGTCGCGCGCGTATGAATGTTGTTGATGTGTTCTAAGGATAGTTAGCAGTAGCTAGATTAGTTTAACATGTCCTCCGACGACAAAGTTAAGGTTGTTGGAGGGATTCAAGGGCATCTTCTGAAACTTCATGCAGCTCTCTCAGATGTCGACACAAGAGATGCAGCGCTAAGATGTCATGACATTATCGGGGACTTGGGGCAAGAATGCATGCTAACGAACAGCGAGAACGAGCTGGGTAAGGTTCACTGTAGTTCTATATAAAGTGTGCAATATATTAACTTCAATTGTTGTCAGACCCAAACAGCATAACGTTAACTAGCTATGTAGATAGCATAGCAATTTAGCTAGCAAGTATAGATTTGCGCCTACCCTTGGCTTGCTAATGCTGGGGGGGTATTCATTTAGCCTATTCTGTTGCAAAACGTTTCTTAAACGGGAAGGGACCTATCTGAATTTGTCTAATATAAACTCGTTTTCGTTTGGAGGAAACGGTTTCTGTTGCAAAACGTTATGCTACAGAATTTGCGTAATGATTACATACCTTCCTAATGAACGAATACTGGCACAGACTGRGCACCTGTTTGAGACGATGGCCAGAGCCATTTTTTGAGATGCTAATAATCACAGTTACGCATGCGCATTACATCCATCTTGAATGATGCCAAACGTCCCCATTCATATGTCATTTGGGATTAACTATGTAGGTAATAGTGATTTAAGACCCTAAATTAGCGTGTTTCTCAATGTTGTTTCATTCTAAGGACTAAAGGGGTCCTTACTTTTTTTGTAGCTCTTGACTATCAGGCCTGCTATATCTGAGGCTCTGGTCAGCAGCATTGCAGGCTTGTCCACACTATGGGAAGATCTCAGTTGCATTCTCACGTCCTCTCCTAGTCTCTTTCTCAAAACCCATTGGATGAGAGCCAGAAGTCTCTCATTTCTGATCTCCCCCTCCAATGGGTTTTGAGAAGGTGAAAGGAGAGGACACGAGGAGTATGCAATTGAGATCTTCCCTAGCTTTCAACAATCCGTTGGGGTCAGGAGAGCAAGTCCACGCTGATCTAGGATGCTATTCTAATTCTGTAGGGACTATACGACATAGTGTTTTTGTGAAATATAGAATTACCTGTTTGTTTTTGAAGTGGTGAGTGAGTGACATCAAGTCATTGATTGATTTGTTTTCTCTTGAAGCTTTACATGCATCCTTGTTGTTCTCAAATGAAGATGGGTTGCTCAACTTTCTTCGAAAATCACTGGCATTTGAAGAGGTTAGTGCAAATGAATGAGGTCAATGAAAATCTGTTCCCCAATTGAAATGTAGAATGACAGTCCAGTTCTATTTTGTTGTTGTTGCCATGATGACTGGTTCATATTTAAATGCAGCTCCGGGATACAAGAGTTGAGACCATCAGTCTACTGGACAAGTTCTTGCAGAGGATATCTACAAGCGTCAAGGGTTGGGAGAAGACTTATGCCATTGATGTCAAGGTATGTTATTAACTGTTACATTTGATGTATTTTTTAAATGTTTATTTATACATTTTGAAGTGATTTTTATTTGACACCTTGGACTCCTCAGTATTAACGCCATCCTTCCTCTGGTCGTAGGACATATGCTTGGTTGTGTACACAAAGGACAAAGCTGCAAAATGCAAGGCACCAACATTAGATCTCCTGATCCAGGTTAATGATTAACATGCATTCATGTGATAATGTTTTTATTGAAAACTGGTTAAATGACACCATCTTTTTACTAAATGTCAGTTTTCCATTTCCTAACTTTTATAGGTTCTCTATTTAACTAAGGACTCCAGTATTGCTCAGGACTTAAAAGTTGGTAAAATATTCGACAAATTCTATTTCGAGCTCTCCTACAAGAACAAAATCGCAGATACAGGTGAGTGTTAATTTCCTTGATGGGGGTCATATTGACAGTGTAAAAAAGCAGGCACCTTCAAGTAGGTGTCGCAGAATAGCTTTCAATAGAGCCCCACATATTCAACCATGTTTACTGACCTACATTGTAATTCCAATGTTTCCAATGGCATAGGAATCACTGTCTGCTCTCTCTATAATGCAGTATACTATAACACTAGTTTACCTGCAAGTCCTATTGACACTGATTTGTGTTTCTGATTTGTCTTATTTTTTCAATAGTTCTCAGTAAAATCTATGAGCTCTTAGGAGTTTTGGGTGAGGTCCATCCCAGCGAAATGGTCAACCACTCAGATAAACTCTACAGAGCCTATTTAGGAGAGCTGAAACTTCAGGTACATCCCATATAAAGTAGACTAGGGGTCAGCAACAGGTGGCCCGCAGGCCAAAATCGTCCCCTCAAAACAACTGTAAATTCACCAGGAATTCGGCTTAAAACGAGTTTTATTTAGTAAATCTGTTCCCAAGTATTTCCATGAATAAAAAAAGAGACATACAGTTGTGGCCAAATATAAAGACACCCTTTTCTTAAATATTTCCCTATTTCTTCTCAAATAAATATACAAATATGGCCTCCTGAGGTGTCACTACAGACCCGGGATCGGTCCCAGGGTGTGTCACAACCGGCCGTGACCGGGAGTCCCATAGGGCGGCGCACAATTGGCCTAGCGTCGTCCGGGTTAGGGGAGGGTTTGGTTTGGCTTTACTTTGTTCATCGCGCACTAGCGACTCCTGGTGGCAGGCCAGGTGTCTGCAGGCTGACTCTGGTCATAAGTTGAACGTGTTTCCTCTGACACATTGTTGCAGCTGGCTTCCGGGTGAAAGCGGGCGCGAGTTAAGAAGTGTGGTTTGGCGGGTCATGTTTCGGAGGACGCATGACTCGACCATCGCCTGTCCCGAGCACTTTGGGGAGTTGCAGCGATAAGATGATTGAAATTGGGGAGAAAAAAGGGGGTAAAAAAAATAATATATACTTTTTAATTTTGTCCATATCAAATTTGTCTTTATTTTCTAAATTACAATTTTAAACTTAAGTTTACAAAAATAAAATTGGTTCTGCATTGTTGAAAATCCATAACAGGTTGTGGAGACAGTTTTTTTCAATTTCATTTTTTTTAATTTTAAGAAATAGGGAATTATTTAAGAAATGTGCAAGGGTGTCTATCTATTTGGCCACAACTGTATGTGATCGTGTCTCAATGTAATCAAGATATTAAATGATTGTTATTTTCAAGTAACAAGTTGGTCAATTTGCAGTGTACAAATTATTATAATTCTGTTCCGTCCCCCCGTACACATCCGGGCCAACAAAAATCGGCCCTCGGCTGAATCTAGTTGCCTATCCCTGCAGTAGACTGTGTGGTATTTGAGCCGTGTTCATTGTGCAATATTTAGGTCTACAGTTGAATTACAATAGATTTTGTTTTGTGCATTGAATTTCATTTTCTTTTGGTTGCAATGTTGAAACCATTTTTAGATGACTTCATCGACAAAGGAGCCAAAGCTTACTGTTGTAGCTGGATGTTTGAGAGGGATCACGGCACTAATGGTTAATTTCACCAAGTCAGTGGAAGACGGTGTGTGTGTGTTGTGTTTATTGTCTTTACTTAACWGAATGTGTTGCTCATGTATGGGAAGCTTTTTTTCAGTTGTAAATTTTCTGATTGACTTTCTCAGCACCAATAAGGTGACTTTGTCTTCAGGTCATCCTGTATTTTCCCTATTTAATTTTTTATATTTTTTCTGCAGACCCAGGAACCTCAAAGGAAATATTTGAGTATGCCTTGAAGACAATTAGTCCTCAGGTTGGTAAAATRTTATACAATTAGTGCTTTCAATATCCTATGTGGTAGCGTACAGGTTGTCTAATGTGAGCAATAGGACTGTTCATTCATCCTTCCGTTCATTTCACGTCCTCTCTTTTGAACAGGTGGAGATGTGCCGTTATGCTGTCACCTTTGGTAAGATTTACTGCATTGAGTGCCAAATCATTTGCACTTTCATGACTACTCCTTTGTTTCCATTGCACCAGGCAATCTCAATCAAATGCAGCATTGTTTGAGCTTGACAATAAGCAATTTTTCTACGCTTTGTAGCTGGACTGAGATTGTTAGCAAAGCATGCAACTCAATTCAGCCACTTGCTGATGGACCACTACAGAGCCTTGTTTGATGTCATGTCCAAGCTGTGTGGACACATCAACCAAGAGATGAAGAAGACCAGTTACTATGCCTTGGAGTCCTTCCTCAAACAGGTGGGCTTACCACATCCCTGAATGTAGTTAGGGGCAATTCCATGGTAACAGAATGATGCTGATACTCCGATATTTCACTTTAAAATGTATTTAAAACAAACCAATGAAAAACAATGTCTACAAAACAATGTCTACTGAACATTTTACRAAAACACATTTACTTGAAGAACAGTGCAGATGCAAAGTTTGGTAACAGAATGACAGAACAAACCGTAATGCAGTTCAAGAAATAAAGTWAAGAAAATATTTACAAAATAAACTGAAGTAAAAAATKTAATAAAAAGTAACACAATAAAATAACAATAACGAGGCTATATACAGGGGGTACCGGTACCGAGTCAATGTCTGGGGGTACAGGTTAGTCGAGGTAATTTGTACATGTAGGTAGGGGTAAAGTGACTATGCATAGATAATAAACAGCGAGTAGCAGCAATGTAAAAACAATGGGGGGGTGTCAATGTAAATAGTCCGGGTGGCCATTTGATTAATTGTTCAGCAGTCTTAGTGCTTGGGGGTGGAAGCTGTTAAGGAGCCTTTTAGTCCTAGACTTGGCGCTCCGGTATCGCTTGCCGTGCGGTAGCAGAGAGCACAGTCTATGACTAGGGCGGCTAGAGTCTTAGAGCCCAAAACATTTTCAATCTGCACTGTTCTTCAAGTAAATGTGTTTTTGTATAGTTTTGGAAATTGTTAAAAGTATTACTTGTGCATAGAGTTGTATCATTGGTTTTTGTTTGACCTACATTTTGAAAGTGAAAAATMGGAGTCTGTGTTATTCTGTTACCGTGGAACTGCCGTCAGACAAATTAATGGTGCCGTTTTAGTTTTTAGGCTTTTTTTGCAGTCACGCTGCACAGAAGGGCATCAGTTCATTTGTCCCCTATACTTATTGTTTCATAAGATATAGGTAACGTTTCACTTGAGAGGATTTTTGTGAATAACCGTATTTCTATTSCTTTGTTTTGCAAGGAGTAGTGTGTTTCCTTTTTGCCCTGAGAAATATAACTGTTTGTTGGATTATCGCTTTAGGTTGCTCTCCAGGTGGCAGAGAATGTTGAGGAGCACAAAGGCAAGCTCAAGTTCTTCATGCAGAAGTTCTGTGCCATAATCAAGACCATGGACTCCACTCACAAGGAGCTCTCCATTGCTATCCGTGGCTATGGGTTCTTTGCAGCGGTACGTTTCTATTTTCTCCCCTCATCCCTTTGGGCTTGTCCTGCTAGAAAAGACACTGACTGGTTTGTTATGTTGTAGTATACTACAGTTAGTCACTGATATGTACATGCATTTGGAGTTGTGATATATTCCATTTATCCAGTGCACTGTTTATTTTGCATTACTGAACCATTTATTGTATAATTGTTGCTGTTGCAGCCATGTAAAGTGGTTTGCCCTCAAGACGTGGACATGATGTACACAGAGCTGATCCAACGCTGCAAACAGATGTACCTCACGGAGTCCGACGGAGAGGAGGACAAAGTTTACCAGCTCCCCAGCTTCTTGGACTCCATCGCCAGTGTCATCATCCACCTAGACAAGGTAACCCCAGAACACAGTCCAAATGAACCCCTCCCCTTCCGAAATTTGAAAAATGCTTACCCCCGCGAAATCGTGATTTGTCCAWATAATCAGTGATGCTAAATCTAGCGCACCGCAATAATTGTTTCTATGTTCCAACCGATGTAACTTTAGTTACAGATGGTGGGGAGACTAGCATTACCATATCACTGTTTATCGTGTACCCACAGATCCCTGAGGTCTACACACCTGTGCTAGAGCGCCTCCTGGTGGTACAGATCGACAGCTTCCCTCAGTACAGCGTGAGAATGCAGCCCACCTGCACTCGTGCCATCGTCAAGGTGCTTGTCGCCATGGCATCCAAGGGTCCAGTATTCTGGAGCTTCATCAGTTCTGTGGGTGAGTTGAAGAAACTGAGTCACAGACTYTAGCCTATAATATACGCCATTTATGAAGGCCTTCAAAAAACATTTATAAAGCCATCATAGTTGCTTCACAAACCATTTAAGCTACAATCATTTAGGCTGTAAACAAATGCCATGCTAGGTAGAGGCTGCAAAGGGTTTTGACACAATCGCCAAAGTGCCAGATGTAAGGACATTTTTCTAAAGCCTTTGTTGTACGTGTATAGTATTAATAAMATCTATATCGACCTTATAAAGGGTTTATGAAGGCCTCATTAAATCGTCAAAGTTGTTGTTACCGTTACTTCTGATGCATCACTATGCCAGAATTGTTWGATTTTTCTCCTTTCAGTGCACCAGGGCTTGATTCGTGTCTGTTCGAAGCCTGTTGTCCTTCCTGAGGTAAGGTCATTTTGGCCCTACATTATGCCACTGTTTTAATGCTCTAATATGAGAATATCATACATTCCTTACATGGACTGTGATCTATGTGTTGTTGACCTTGTTTTCATCAACTCTACTTAGTTGCATAGTTTTGTTATTTAAATGTATACTTTAAAGGTATATTTTCTTTAACCATGATTGAAAGTTGGCAGGATAGTGTATTGTCAGTCAGTTGGGAGGATGGGATGTTGGCGGGATGGGGGATTGTCAGTTGGCAGGATCAGTTGTTGTCAGTGGGAACTTGTTAATGGTGGTAACTGTTCTGTTAGGAGGGGGAGAACGCTCAGAGTGTCACCGGGACTGGTGGGGGGTCTGCAGAGGCCTCTCAAATGCAGACTGGGAAATGGAGGGTTCCCTCTTGTCGCGACTACCTGGATCTATTCAGGGGTCTCTTGGACTGTGATCATCTAAAGGTGTGTGTGTGTGTGTGTGTGTGTGTGTGTGTGTGTAACCAGTTAGGACGCTGTTCTAAGCAGATCCTGGTTAAAATAGTATTTTCCTCTTTCAGATACTTTAACTGCACTTGATTAAGCTTGGCCTGGCCCAGTAGAATAGTCCTAAAAGTGTGAACGCTGCCCATTTAGCTCTGCTGGCAGGCTCTATCAAAGATAACAAATACTATTTGAACCCAGGTCTGGTTCTAAGGGGAAAGATGTTTTTAATCTTCCTTGCTCAGTTTGGTTCTCTTAGCCTAGTTAGTCYTCCACTAATCTCGGTTAACMCAGAACTTAAATTGTGCATCATTTGGTTAGATGCTACCATTTATGCTGACGTAGTCTGTCCATGAGAGATTAGTCCTCCACATACAGTGTTGGTTGATGAAGTGATCCTTGCTATCAATGACTCAAAATGTCTTCTGCTGTAGGACACTGGGTTTCTCGACAAGGGGTTTGAAACCCAGAACGCTACCCTGAGGTCTTTGAGCCGACTGCTTTATGATGAACTGGTGAAATCCATCCTGAGGATTGTAGAGAAGCTGGACCTCTCAGTTCAGAAAGTCAACACAGAGAAGGAGGTGAGACCTCTTCTGATAATAACTTTTGATTTGTGGTGAATCATTTTTAAAAACGGTCACCACTGATGTGTCCCGGCTTTAGCCGATTAATAAAGGTGTGTCACGTGTGAAAATAATTGATATTGTAAACCCATGAGAATCTCTCATTGATCAATATGTGGTTTGTGTTGTCTTAGGATCAGGATGACCAGGTCAACAGCAGTATGGTTCTGCCGTCCTCTGACCCAACAGCCCACCTCCTGCCCAACAAACCCAAGGACTTCACTGCCTTCATCAACCTGGTTGATTTCTGCAGGTACAGTACCAGTCCCCATCCAGTAGCCTGGTCCCAGATGTCTGTGTGCTGTCTGGCATAACAACAACCATAGAAAGCGGCTATACAGCRCAGATCTGTGACTTTGTTTTTTATTCAGTGAATGGGAGGAATCCTCAATGCAGCCTAAATCATCCAGTGCTTTCAAGCCGAGTATTTGTATGCCAGTTTGGCACCTGAGTCCGTACCTCTAGTTACACTATGAGGCCTCTATCTGTTTGTCCTTGTAGTGAGTTGCTCCTGAAGAAGCGTCTGGAGTATTTTGGGCAGTGGGTGTACCCTTTGAGCCACGAGCTGATCCTTCAGTCCATAAGAGCCCCGCTTGTCAGTGGCTTTTACAAGCTACTCTCTGTATCCATGGAAGTAGCCAAGAGAATCAAGTACTTCCAGGTAAACCGTGTTCATCAATTCCATCCCATCACTATGCTTTGAGTTGCACTAGCACTAGTTGCACTAGCAACTCCAGTGTCGTGGGTTTGATTTCCTCTTGGGTCATATGCACTATCTATTCAGTCACTGCACTGGATAAAAGTTTAGAACTAAAGGTTATATATGCCACGTAGATACAGCTGTATGTTCTACAACCTGATGGCTGATGTACATGTGATGTACATATGTGATGTGATGTACRTGATGGCTGATGTACATGTGATGTACATGATGGCTGATGTACGTGTGATGTGCATGATGGCTGATGTACATGTGATGTGATGTACATGATGGCTGATATACATGATGGCTGATGTACATGTGATGTACATGATGGCTGATGTACATGTGATGTACATGATGGCTGATGTACATGATGGCTGATGAACACTATACTTTCTTTAACAGGGTGTCGGACCCAAAAGCGCTCAAAGCAGCGCCTGCTTTGCACTCTTCTCAAAGTTTGGAAAAGAGGTACAGCACGACTACTTTTTGAATCCACTCTAGAACGAGAAGAGCGGTGTTAATGGCCATGTTGTTTGGTCAGAATGATGTACTGGATGGTTGCTGTCTCCTTAGGTGGCTGTGAGAATGAAGCAGTATAAAGATGAGCTCCTGGCCTCCTGCTTGACCTTCGTTCTCTCCCTTCATCATGACATAGTTGCTCTGGACATCAAGGCATACATCCCCCCACTTCAGGTGCGGAGCTCCCTCTCATGAGGGTTTATTACTGGTTTACCTAAAACATTTCAACTCAACATATACCTACCTACCTGGTACTAAGTCATGTACATGTATAGGTGCTGTTTTCAATTMATCCCAATTGATGACTTAACCGCTCTCTGTGGTTGGTGTACCCCAGGTGGCTCTGAAGCTGGGCCTGAGCCATGCCCCACTGGCCAATGCAGCGCTGGACGCTCTGGAGGCGTGGTCGTCACGTATTCCCCGAGACACCATGCAGCCATACTATAGGGAGATCCTGCCCCACCTCGACGGATACCTGAAAACAGCCGCCGCTGACGGTGATTTGACCTCGCTCTCCATCCATCCATTCTTGCTTTATCTCAGTCTAGAAAGGAAATTACAAATAATATCTTTGTTCTATTTGGCTGTACTTCCCTCAGGGAATCTGACCTACTTGTTTGTACGGTATGCTATAATTCTGTTCCCCTTTTTGTCTTGATTGCAGACAACGATGAGAGCCCCTGGGAGGTGACGTCTCTATCCACGGGAAAAGAAAAAGGATACAGCAAAGTGATGGCTAAGCTCCTGAAGAGATCCAAGAAGGTTGCCATGGTAATAAGTAGTAGGAGTCATTTTCCTTGCTATAAGTAACCGAAGCATAAGTTTCTCAAATATGAATTACAGGATGTTTTGTTTGTCAGGAGGAAGCTTCTCCCATTGCCATGGTGAGGAAGAGGGTGGTGCGGTTGCTGGGACACCTGGGAGGGCAGCTGAACAGGAATCTGGTGACCGGTGAGGATCTAGATGTATTTTTCAACTACCACTTTAATAAACACGATGAACAAACGTGTGTGTGTGTGTGTGTGTGTGTGTGTGTGTACTGTATGTATACCTAATATGTGCATCACAGGAGGCTGCTGAGGGGAGAATGACTCATAATAATGGCTAGAACGGAGTGAATGGAATGGTATCAACCACATGTGTTTGATGTATTTGATACCATTCCGCTCCAGCCATTACCACGAGCCCACCCTCCCCAATTAAGGTGTCACCAACCTCCTGTGATGTGTTTGAACGTCTGCATATCAGCTGATTGTATGTCGGCTTGTATGTATACCCTCATATCTTTATATATCACCTTTGGTATGTTTCTATAGTTTATATAGGATCTTATTCTCTCACCAGCGACCTCAGCCGAGGAGATGATGAAGAAGTTTGTGGCCTGGGACTCTGAGAAAAGACTGAGCTTCGCTGTGCCTTTCGCTGACATGAAGCCCGTCATCTACCTCGACCCATTTCTACCTCGCATCACAGAGCTGGCGCTGTCCACAAGTGACAGGCAAACCAAAGTATGGCCCCTCAAACTTTGTAAACAAACATATATATTTTACAAGGAAGCTAGACTGCAAAAAAAATCTGATTAAGTATATATCTGATAGACCTAATAGTTTGGGACTGTTGTGAATGTGTTCAGATCCCTGAAATAAGTCAAAACAATATAGCTCTATACATGGCATTGAGTTGAATAGATCCAGCACTTATCCAATGTGCACTTCTCAAGAGTTGTTATTAAGGTTTTTACTGTGTGTTGTGTATGTGCTGTGTTCAGGTGGCAGCCTGTGAGTTGCTTCATAGCTTGGTGGTGTACATGGTGGGTAAGGGTTCTCAGATGGTGGAAGGGAAGAAGGGCAGCCTTCCTATGTACAACCTGCACAAACGCCTGTTCCCTGTGCTGCTCCGGCTCGCCTGTGACGTGGACCAGGTTAGTCCATAAGTCTAACTCAATTAATTACATTTATTTTAATAAAGCCCTTGTTACATTAGCAGTTGTCACAAAGTGCTATACAGATACCCAGTCTAAAACCCCAAAAAGTGTCTAGGAAAAACTCCCTAGAAAGGCAGGAACCTAGGAAGAAACCTAGAGAGGAACCGGGCTCCACATGTGCCTGATGGACTTCAGACAAAACATCAGCTTAAAGCTTAATGTAGCCTTGATACATTTTTATATTTCAGTCATTTAGCAGACGCTCTTATCCAGAGCAACTTACAGGAGCAATCAGAGTGAAGTATCTTGCTCAAGGACACATTGACAGATTTTTCACCTATCGGCTCAGGGATTCGAACCAGCAACCTTTCGGTTACTGGCCTAATGCTCTTAACCGCTAGGCTTGATGTAGCCTTCATGACCACTTTGTAAGGCCTATTATATACAGCGCATTTGGAAGGTATTCAGACCCCTTCTCTTTTTCCACATTTTGTTACGTTTCAGCCTTATTCTAAAATGGATTAAATAAAAACAAATCCTCAGGAATCTACGCACAATACCCCATAATGACAAAGCAAAAACAGTTTTTTTGAAATGTTTGCAARTGTATACAAAATAAAAAACAGATACTTTATTTACATAAGTATTCAGACTCTTTGCGATGAGACTCGAAATTGAGCTCAGGTGCATCCTGTTTCCATTGATCATCCTTGAGATGTTTCTACAAMTTGATTGGAGTCTACCTGTGGTAAATTCAATTGATTGAACATAATTTGGAAAGGCACACACCTGTCTATATAAGAGCCCACAGTTGACAGTGCATGTCAGAGCAAAAACCAAGCCATGAGGTTGAAGGAATTGTCCGTAGAGCTCCGAGACAGRATTTTGTCRAGGCACAGACCTGGGGAAGGGTACCAAAACATTTCTGCAGCATTCAAGGTCCCCAAGAACACCGTGGCCTCCATCATTCTTAAATGTAAGACGTTTTGAACCACCAAGACTTTTCCTAGGGCTGGCCTGCCTGGCCAAACTAAGCAATCGGGGGAGAAGGGCCTTGGTCAGGGAGGTGACCAAGAACCCTATGGACAACCATCTCTGCAGCACTCCACCAATCAGGCCTTTATGGTAGATTGGCCAGACGGAAGCCACTCCTCAGTAAAAGGCACATGACAGCCCACTTGGAGTTTGCCAAAAGGCACATAAAGGACTCTGACCATGAAAAACAAGATTCTCTGGTCTAATGAAACCAAGAATGCCAAGCGTCACGTCTGGAGGAAACCTGGCACCATCCCTACGGTGAAGCATGTTGGTGGCAGCATCATGCTTTGGGGATGTTTTTCAGCGGCAGGGACTGGGAGACTAGTCAGGATCGAGGGAAAGATGAACGGAGCAAAGTACCGAGAGATCCTTGATGAAAACCTGCTCCAAAGCCCTCAGGACCTCAGACTGGGGCCAAGGTTCACCTTCCAACAGGACAACGACCCTAMGCACACAGCCAAGACAAAGCAGGAGTGGCTTCGGGACAAGTCTCTGAATGTCCTTGAGTGGATCAGCCAGAGCCCAGACTTGAACCCGATCTAACATCTCTGGAGAGACCTGAAAATAGCTGTGCAGCGACGCTCCCCATCCAACCTGACAGAGCTTGAGAGGATCTGCAGAGAAGAACTCCCCAAATACAGGTGTGCCACGCTTGTAGTGTCATACCCAAAAAGACTCGAGGCTGTAATCGCAACCAAAGGTGCTTTAACAAAGTACCGAGTAAAGGGTCTGAATACTTATATAAATGTGAAATTTCAGTATTTTTGTATTTGCTAAATAAATAAACMGTTTTTGCTTTGTCATTATGGGGTATTGTGGTTAAATTGCGGATTTCTTTCTTTATCTATTTTAGAAAAAGGCTGTAATGTAACAAAATGTGGAAAAGTYAAGGGTCTGAATACTTTCCGAATGCACTGTAGATGCTACAGAAATCATGTATTTGAACCTCAACTTTTTGTTTTCAGGTAACAAGGCAGCTCTTCGAACCACTGGTGATGCAGCTCATCCACTGGTTCACCAACAACAAGAAATTTGAAAGTCAGGACACAGTTGCTGTTTTGGAGGCTATTATGGTAATTCTCCCCCTACTGAATTTCAAATACTATTTATTTTTAATAGAATGTGAAACTGATAGAAAAAGTAGTTGCAACTGCAATGTTCTTCAATGCTTTTGGTCCCATGTTGCCACAATTTGTCACAAATGTATTTCAACCAGGAGTGAATGTGTAAAACTGAAATGTACTTATTCTACAGCAGTTGTTATGAAAGGTTGCTGAAGATATAGTTTTTCTTCAGGATGGCGTGATAGACCCTGTGGATAGCACACTCCGAGACTTCTGTGGCCGCTGCATTCACGAGTTCATCAAGTGGTCCATTAAACAGACCACCCCCAAGCAACAAGAGAAGAGCCCAGCCAACATCAAGTCTCTGTTCAAGCGCATCTACAGCCTGGCCCTGCATCCTAATGGTTTTAAGAGGCTGGGTGCTGCRCTGGCTTTCAACAGTATCTACCGACTATTCAGGTACGGTCTTATTTGATTCTGTGAAGCGTGTTAGTGCAGTAAACGGTCTAGAAGAAAAAGATACGCACACCTATTTAGGCGAGGTGCTGGCTAGCGGAGTAGAAAACTTTWAAATAAAAGAGAGCCGCACACTCTAGGAGCTCAGATGCAAAAATGTAATCACCAACGTTTCGACAGTGCAGTAAACGGGACAGTCATACTAGGAAATAAAGGAAATGTGGCTAGATTGCCTACACTACAGACTGCAATTTGTTTTTGTTTGCTTTGTCTGTGCAGAGAAGAGAATTCCCTGGTGGAGCAGTTTGTCTTTGAAGCACTAGTGGTATTCGTTGAAAGCCTGGCACTGGCCCATTCGGACGAGAGATCCTTGGGTAAGGATTGTCACTAAATTCCTGTTGGTTCTGTCATCCTGTTAATGATGATGTTCAATATGAACAAAAGTCCACAATAATTAGGTTTTACGTGTGTCCAGAGAGGTCATAATATACAGTTTAGATCTTGAATTGCTGAAATCCAACAATATGCATCATCATGCAAATCCATATCACCATAAAGATGAATAAAATCCTTCTACTTCCTTAGGAACCTTGCAACAGTGTGGAAGTGCTATTGACCACCTGAAGAGGATCATCAAATACAAGGCTTCCAACCTCAATCAGCAGGACACCAAGAGGCGGATTCCAAGGTTAGCAATGTACTAGGCTGGCTCTCTTTTGGGATGGTTGCATTTTCGACTTCAAGTACACGCAACTCCGTTTTTAAAGCATTTTWGAATTTTAGAATTTACTAAATCTTCTCTCTTTTCCACTAGGGGCTTTCCCCCTGATGGAAATGTGTGTTTGTCCGATGTTGTTATGTGGCTTCTGGAGCAGTGTGGGCGACCTCAAACTGAATGCCGTCACAAGTGCATGGAGCTCTTCTACGAGCTTGTGCCCCTGCTACCAGGTGAACTGTACTTTGTATCTGTTCTTCTGTAAAAAGACAAATGTGACAATAACACATTCTAACTATAGTATGTTTAAACATTTTATTTTAAACTTCTATTTATTAAGACACATTTAAATAAAAAAGGTAAAATATTTAAATGTGCAATTCTATGGCTTCGGGACAAAGGGCAAACACAATTGACCTGAAAAAGTTGTTTATTTACGGCAATATTATTCAATCAGTCAATCAATCAAATTGATTTATAAAGCCCTGGCACCACACCACATTGCACATTTAAATATTTTACCTTTTTAATTTAAATGYGTCTAAATAAATAGAAGTTTAAAATAAAACTGCAAGCAATATAGATGTAGAAGCACGGTGGCTAGGAAAAACTCAGTAGAAAGGCAGGAACCTAGGAAGAAACCTAGAGATGAACTAGGCTCTGAGGGGTGGTTAGTCCTCTTCTGGCAGTGTCAGGTGGAGATTATAAGAGTACATGGCCATTAAGGCTAGATTGTTCTTCAAGATGTTCAAATGTTCATAGATGACCAGCAGGGGAACAGACAGGCTGGGGACAGACAGGAGTCATCAGGTCAGGTAGTCCTGAGGCATGGTCCTAGGGCTGGGGGGGCATACTTACATTCACACAGGACACCAGTTAAGACAGGAGAATTACACCAGATATAACAGACTGAGCATAGCCCCCCGGGACATAGACTCTTGCAGCATAGATACTGGAGGCTGAGACGGGGGGTTGGGTGACACTGTGTCCAGTGGTGTAAAGTACTTAAGTAAAAACACTTTAAAGTACTACTTAAGTAGTTTTTGGGGGTATCTGTACTTTACTTTACTATTTATAGTTTTGGCTACTTTTACTTCATTATTTTCTTTAGGAATGTAGTGTACTTTCTACTCCATACATTTTCCCTGACACCCAAAAGTACTCATTACATTTTAACAGGAAAATGGTTCAATTCACACACTTCTCAAGGGGTCATCCCTACTGCCTCTGATCTGGCGGACTCACTAAACACGAATGCTTTGTTTATAAATGAGTGTTGAACCGTGCCCCTGGCTATCCGTAAATTAAATAAAAACAAGAAAATGCTGCTGTTTGGTTTGCTTAATATAAGGAAGGGGAAATTATTTATACTTTTACTTTTGATACAAGTACCTTTTAGCAATTCCATTTACTTTTGATACTTAAGWATATTTAAAACCAAATACTTTTAGACTTTTACTCAAATGGTATTTTACTGGGTGACTTTSACTTTTACTTGAGTCATTTTTAATKAAGGTATCTTTACTTTTACTCAAGTATGACAACTGGGTACTTTTTCCACCACTGACTGTGACCCCGTCTGACGATACCCCCGGACAGGGCCAACCAGGCAGGATATAACCCCACCCACTTTGCCAAAGCACAGCCCCCACACGACTAGAGCGATATCAACATCCACCAACTTACTACCCTGAGACAAGGCTTAGTATAGCCCACAATGATCTTAATGAGACTTTTCTTGTCTGTAGGAGAGAGGTCTCCGTCCCAATGGCTGCAGGAGCTGTTGCAGCAGCATGGTGTGGGCTTCCTCATCTCCAGGCTGGAGGGTGGAGGGCTGCTCTCCCAGCCCACCCTCAGGCACCTGGCCGGCCCCTTCACTGTCAGGGCCGCGCTGCAGTGGATGGACCTGCTGCTGGCCGCCCTCGACTGCTACAACACATTCATTGGCCTACACATCATCAAGCCCCAGCAGATACTAGGTGAGTAAACTCACTGGTGAGCCACACTCGTATGATGAGGGACCTTGCCTGAGACATGAGGACTCGCTTTTAGCTCAGAGGGCTAACAAAGTAGGAGACCTGGGTTTGAATCCAATATGGTCACACTTGCATTTCGGTCACAAGTTTTTTCTTTATTCGAAGGCTCTGATGAGAAATCCAGCTTTTTGAATGCCTTGGGGTTCTTCCTTGCTGAACTGGCCACCAAGGAGCTGGAGGCAGCAGAGGGCTGTTTCAGAGCAGGCCAGAGAATCTCCCTTTTCAGTCCCAGAGAGAGAGACCAGTACAACTACAGCAAGTGCACCATCATCGTACGACTCATGGAGTTTGCCACGGTGGTACTGGTCAAATGCCAACAGGACTTTTGGAAGGTGAAGGCTTACTTTATGTATATTTTTGGCTTTGTAGACATTTATGGGCACCTCGTTTCTGTGCTAGTGTCCAACAAGACAAAACTCTCAGTACTTCCTGGAAAATGTATGTACATAACCTCTAAATCGCTGACAATTCCCCCATGCAATCACAAGCTGCATGTATTTTTGGGGGAGGATAAAGTGTCAGAAAAGTGTCAAATGTATCCCTTTATCATTTGAATGCCCACTGTCTCGCTGTATTATTGATGAAGTATGGTATCATGGGTCTTCGTTTGCTGCTTTCTGAAAACTTGCAAGATTGTTTACTTGTAGAAATAAATGGATAAATACCTGTTTTAACCCTGTCCCTAGCTACTGGAGAAGGATCTGTTTGACTCTGCCTTTTTGGAGCTGGTGGCTCTGACTGTCTGTGAGCCCTCGTCTATCGGCTTCAACATGGCTGACCTGGAGGTGATGAAGCGCCTGCCAGAGGTGTGTGTTCCCCTGCTGAAGGCCCTGCTGGTCTCACCCTACAGAGAGGATCTGGAGGACAGCCTCAGGAAGAGGATATCCCAGCAAAGGTCTGTATGGTGTTGATTAGTCCTCTGTTTAGGTTAAGATCAGTTCAGTCCCAAACCAACCCCTAGACCATTGTCGTTTCTAAGTAGCCYGTTAAACATGTTAGGTAGACAACTATGGGCTTTATAGGAGTTCTGTCATTCATTTTCATCAGAAAATCATCAGAGCACAGAGTAAGTCATAGTGCAGGAATGATGATTAATAATGGGTTTGTGTTGTCTTCAGTGTGGAGGACTTGTGTAGCGTGGACCTTTACCATCCAGACACTCGTACCAGCCATGCCAATATGGAGATGCTTCTCTCTGCCTGCAAACAGATTCACAAAGCAGGCTTCCTCAGCTCCCTTCTGCACAGCCAGGTACTCTTTCTTTTTCTCTTTCTTTCTTTCTCTCCTTACCCCTGTCTTACTGATCTACCTGATGCTGCTGAAACATTTAGGCCCAGCTTTACTAAGGCCAGAGTTCCATTGTTGTCTTGTAGTGCACAAATAGTAMATGTTACACACCATCCCTCTTGTTGAAATCTCTTCAATATGTGGTTGTTCTCTCTGCTGTGTGTTAAAGGATCTCAGTTACTCACAGTCCCTGGGATCCAAACTCCTCCTGGCGGTATACAAAGGCATCGCCCCCGGAGAGGAGAGGAAGGCCCTCCCTTCCATGGACGTGAGCAGCAGGAGGCTAGCCGACGGACTGGTGCAGCTGGCCTTCTCCCTGGGTGGACAGGTTGGAAACACCTAGCCTAATCCAGTCTTTCCCCTAGATTGTTTTGCAGGCGGGGTGCTAAGGCCAACAGAGCAACATCCATGCCMTCTGGCAGTTTTCTGCTTACATGGCAGACTTCTGTTTCTTTTTAATCTTTTTGTAAACAAACAATGTATAGCTTCCAAATATGTTTAAAACTTTAATCTCGTAGATAGTCAATGATTGTATTCATAGCTCCAGCTATGAATTTGAGAGCGGTCACAGATTGCGGCTTGACTCAAGTACTTCATCAAACTCCGTCTCTGCTGGGCTTACCTGTTTGTGTTCTGTCGTCATTCTGGCAGAGTGAGCAGCTGGTAGAGCTGCTTTTGAACACCATCATGCTGTCTGTGCCTCTGGCGGGCAGCCGCAAGCAGAACTTCCTCAGCTTCTCTCATGGAGAGTACTTCTACAGCCTCTTCCAGATGACGCTCAATGCAGAGCTGCTCAGCAACCTGGATACCACCGTAACACTGCTCATGAAAGCCGCCACCCAAAACCCTAGCATGGTGAGTAGTAATGGTCTCATCTAATAAATGAYTTAGAATCAAACCTTCGTTCAAATGTCAGGGATTGGGTTGAAAGCAAAATACACATTTCCATGACCTACCAAGAAAATGGACAAAGTATATCTCTCTCTAAGCAAGATGACCAAAAAGTGTTGTAGAATACATTTGTACATTTCTTTGGTGTCCTTGCAACAGGTTAGCGTGCTGCTGAACGGCATGCTGGACCACAGTTTCCGGGAGCGCTCGATGAGGAAGAGCCAGGGCAGTCGACTGGTGGAGCGGGTACTGCAGAGGTGGGAGCTGCTGAGGCCATGGTGGGGCAACAACGCCTCCACGTCAGAAAGTAAAACCGCCACCCTCACATTGCTCTCCAAGGTTCTACAGGTGCAGCATAGCCAGATATATAGGCTTCTTTTCATCTTTTTAAACATGTTTTCATTGTATTTTTGGAYCCAGGTTTTAGCTTGATATGAGTTTATCTAACTATATGTATATCTAATTCTGTGCAGATTGATTCGTCTGTGTGCTCCAATGCCGGCCACCAAGCATTCCAACTGGTGTTCTCCACGTTCACTACTCTCATTGTTGACATGGCCCTGCCGTTGAATCTCAAGGTAAAGCATTAAGGTCGTTTTAATCAATTTAATCTTCCTGATTTTGTTTCTTGGTATCTCAATTTTAATTAAAAAAAATAATAATAATTAAGCCCTATTTTACAAGGTGTGTTCACTGAAAATCGAGTTACTGGGGATGGGAGAAGGGTCATTTGGTAGCTGTGGATAATTAACTGACTGTGGTAGCATGGATGGCCAGGTTGGGAACATAAGCCACACTACAATACTAAGTCCTTAATCTTGTCAACAAGTGCTATGGGATTGACTCATAGTCATGGAAAACTGTCTTACCTTAGGTCAAGGGAAGAGGAAAAATGTTAATCACTGTTTTGAGTGAACTATCCCTTTAACCCCACCACTCTTCAGAGCCAGGCACTGATCATGCTGCCATTCTTCACCACCCTGCCGGAGGAGCCCCTGGCCCAGCTGCAGACGTCCCTGGAGGCCCTGGTGGCATCCCACTTCCCGATGCAGTCAGACGAGTTCCCACGCGGCTCCCTGCACCGCAACAACTACATGGACTGTCTTCGAAAGGTAAGGTCAACCAGACCTGGGTTCAAAAATAATATTTAGGGTATTTCAATTACTTTCAAAGACATTTGGAAGTAAGTATTTCAATATTATTTATTTGAAAATACAAGTAGTTGARTATTGGAATGTATTTGTAAATACACTTGGAAAGTATTTGAAAATACTCAAATGCATTTAACCTAGGTATTTATAAATAGTATTTAACATAAGTATTAAAAATACTTTCAAATACTTCCAATAGAAGTAGTTGATTCGGGAYACATTATTTGAACATACTCACTACACAGAAAAATAATAATTTAAAAAACAAATACTCAAATACACCTGTATTTGAGCTCTGATCTGCCATCAACTTTAATGGTTAAGTCCTAAGTCCCTCCAACATTGTTCTTACACCAGTCCACTTTAAATCCATAAGGGGGTGGAGTAGTGGAAACTTCGCTAGACCAGTAGTGTTCTAATGGCTCAGTTGGTGGGCGCATAGTTCTTGCAACATCCGGGTTCTGGGTTTGATTCCCGCCACATATATTTAATGATATCTTGAATTATTCTTGTACATTATCATGAATGTCACTCCTTTTCAGTTTTTGGATGCCCTAGAACTCTCTCAAAGTCCTCTTCTGCTGAAATTAATGGCCGGAGTTCTGTGCCGCGATACAAAGCACATTATGGAGGAATTGTTCCAAACGTGTTTCCAAAGAATTGCTAGAGGGTGAGTGAGGCACTTATTTCCCCCACCGTGTTTAGATCAGTGTTGGTTTCTCCAAGTGTAAGGTGGATTGAAAACTGTTTTGTGTGTGAGCAGGTCCAGTGGTGAGCGAATGGTGCAGCTGCTATGCGCCGTGTACAAGACCATCCAGCAGGGTGACGTGCCTGTCCCCTCCATGCTCCAAGCCATGCTGGAGAGAGTGCTGCTACCATTAGCCTCTTACTGCAGCCCAAAAGCCCTGGCTGAATTCTTCAGCGCTAACGTCTCTGACATCATGGCGGTGCTTCTTGCTCGCTTTACCAAGGTCTGTTGGTTGCTTTCTTGTTATCTGTATTTAATATTCTGTAGTGTTTTACCGTGGTGGAACATTAATGACAAGTGTAGAGAGCTTTGGCATTTGTGGAATCTACAAGGCTCATTGCTTTAATCTGTTATATGGCGGGACATGTGTGCTTTACTGAAAAAGTGTGAAAACATTTTTAAATAACATAGAGAACTTAGTGTTTTGGTGTAGATCTGCTGTCACGTTTAAGGCTTGAAATGTTATTTGACTTAGCCTAATTAGAAAATGTATTTTGTTTTTGCAGATAAACTTAATCCTAACTGAGCTTTTTCTGATGTTCTCATAGAGTTGAAAAACATTTTAACCAGTTTTAAAAAATGTTTCTGACTCTCTTTTTTTCAGTCCAACGAAGCGGCTTATGAGGCCCAGTTGATTAAGAAGAATGGCTGTTACAAACTGATGGAGTTGCTCTACTCTCATCTGCCTAAAGAGGAGGTTTACTCCAAAGACTCCCAGATCAACCAGGCCTACTGTGGAAYCACAGTCAAAACAGAGGGCAACGAGCTTTCAAAGACTCTCATCAAGTAAGTCCACCGATAGGTTGTATCTTTTTAAAGGTGCCATCCATAAAATGTTCCAATATAGCCACCCATTAAATATATATTCACCCCTAACTTGTCAAGGGGTAAAAAATAAATAAAAATGGTACTCAATGAATTTCTCMAGTCGTCTAGTTTAATCTGTTTGTGTTGCTAAATCCAGTTGTAATTTCCCTTTAGGTCATGCTTTGAAGCCTTCACRGAGAACATGACGGGAGAAACTCAGCTCTTGGAGATCAGGAGGCAGTACCATTGTGCTGGGTATAACTGTGCCATCGCAGTCATCAGCTGTAGCTTCAACGAGACCAAGTTCTACCAAGGCTTCCTCTTCACAGAGAAACCTGAGAAGGTGATACAAAGTCGCCTGGTCCCAGATCTGTTTGTGCTGTATAGCCAACTCCTATTGTCATGCCATAAAAAAGGGTTAATTCAACCAAACTGCCTTGCAGATTTTATCCAGTTGTATATTTAAGCAGTAAGGCCCGAGGGTGTGTGGTTTATGGCCAATAAACCACAGCTAAGGGCTGTTTGTCAGCACGACGCATCGCAGAATGCCTGGACACAGCCCTTAGCCGTGGTATATTGGCCATATATCATAAACCCACAAGGTGCCTTGTTGCTGTTATAAACTGGTTACCAATGTAATTAGAGCAGTAAAAATAAATGTTTTGTCATACCCATGTTATACGGTCTGATATACCACAGATATAATCAGCCTTCAGGGCTCGAACCACACAGTTTATAATAAAAGTTATACCATGGCATTGTTGAATACTTGTTTCTGATTGGCTTGAAGGGCATTCTAGAGTGTGCATTATAATATATACACACAGTTTATAAAAACCTATAAACTATGTACTTTTTTCCTGTGGTGAAATAAAATTGCTAAATGGTATGKGTATAGAAGTACCAGGCTCATCTCACATGATCAATTCTACAATACAAATCAATAATGCATGTTCTTCTGTTCTTTCCCCCAGAATCAATTCATATTCGAGAATCTCATTGATACCCAAAGGACGTACAGATTCCCTATTGAAATCGAGGTATATATATWTTTTTTTCTCCCACTGATGAGATAACATCAGTGAGTAATCGGAGTGATGTCAGTAATCTGAGCATAGCCTTCTCATTCTCCCTATAGGTTCCTATGGAGAGGAAGAAGAAATACGTCATGATTCGGAAAGAAGTGAGCGAGGAGAACGGAGGTAGGATGAATCTGCATCTCCACCTGAAATTCAGTTGAGGTTCCTTAGTATACTTCACGTTACATTGTTGGAAGTAACAGTTGTCTCCATATCTAACCTTTCTATCCGTGTTGTCTCTGCCCATCAGAGGAGCCAGTATACCTCTCCTCTCAGTCCTACATGGCTGACAGCAGTCTGAGTGAGGAGATGAGTCAGTTTGACTTCTCAACTGGAGTCCAGAGCTTCTCCTACAATTCCCAGAATCCTGCGGGGCAAAGTCGCACAGTCAGGAAGAGGGTCAGTCCGACCGCTGTCTCTCTCCATGCACCAGGGTTGCTTTTACATGGGTTAGGGTTAGAGTGTATCCATGGGAGAGACTCTTGTCCCATCCCCAAACAGGCCCCTTACCTTTATTATACACATTGCATAAGTACATATACAATATTTAAGATATCCTAAAGATATACTGAGTCAATACTTAGTAGAAGCACCTTTTAGCAGAAGGAACAGCTGTGTGTCTCTTTGGATATAAATATACACAAAGAGCCTACAAACTCATTTGCACTGTTGTATCTTTTTATTGGGATATGTTTGACTGTTTTTGGAATTACCTCAGGAGCGAGCAGAGACCATTTCGGCTCAGGAGGAGACGGTGGACCTGGAGATGGATGAACTGAACCAACACGAGTGCATGGCGGCCATGACGTCTCTGGTGGGCCACATGCAGAGGAACAACATCACTCCTAGAGTTGAACAGGTCTGCTCCATTCTACTGCTCCATTCCACACTGACCACTTAGCCCCTAAACCCCAGGAACTCTTGTAGATCTGAGAGGATTTGATAGATATAAGCATTATTATGGCTTAATCTTGCCCTCTGGTCAGCTTTTTGCAATATCGGTTCCACATATCCAGCCCTCATCAGATCTACAGGGAGTAGGGGCTAGGGAGTAGGGGCTAGGGGTGGATTTGGAATTCTGCACAAGTTTGTCTACTGCAGTTGGAGAAAGTTTGATAGTACATTTTTGGGATTGGGACCCATTCCAACATGTTGTCTTGTCTTCTGTGTGATCTAGGGAGGTGTACCCAGTGAACTCCCACCCTGGATGAAGTTCTTGCAAGGAAAGTTGGCAAATCCAGCCACACCGCTAAATATCCGACTTTTCATTGCAAAGCTGATAATCAACACAGAGGAGGTGAGGCCACCCATCCTCTAACAATATCTGCCAACAATATATTTTCTCCCCGAGTTTACCCTTCATCGATTATGTATTTCCCATTTGTATTTCAAATAAAAATTGGCAGGTGTGGTTCCAACATACTGTTCCTGATATTTCTGATGGTCTTGACTCTGTTGTTCTGCAGGTTTTCCGTCCATACGCCAGGCTGTGGCTGGGGCCGCTCCTACAGCTGGTGGTCTCTGGGAACAACGGGGGTGAAGGGATCCACTTCATGGTGGTGGACATAGTGGTCACAGTGCTCTCCTGGATTGGCCTGGTCACCCCCAAGGTTCTTTCCCATGTCTTCTTTTCACCCCTTTTCTCATTGAGCTACACTATATATACAAACGTATGTGGACACCCCTTCAAATTATTCTGCTACAGTTGCAAATTATTCTGCTACAGTTGCAAAACAAAGTATGTAAACCCTTTGGAATTACCTGGATTTCAGCATAAATTGGTCATCAAATTTGATCTGATCTTCATCTAAGTCACAACAATAGACAAACACAGTTTGCTTAAACTATTAACACACAAACAATTATACATTTTCATGTCTTTATTGAACACCGTGTAAACATTCACAGTGCAGGGTGGRAAAATTATGTGAAACCTTGGATTTAATAATTGGTTGACCCTCCTTTGGCAGCAATAACCTCAACCAAATGTTTTCTGTCATTTTGGGTCTTTACAAAACTGTAATTTTGTCATCTTTACAAAACTGTTTCAGTTTAGCAATATTTCTTCTGTTGAAGCCATTCTGTTGTTGATTTACTTCTGTGTTTTGGGTCATTGTCCTGTTGCATCACCCAACCTCTGAGCTTCAATTGGCGGACAGATAGCGTAACATTCTCCTGCAAAATGTCAACAAACTTGGGGATTCATYTTTCCGTTGATGATAGCCAGCTGTTCAGGCACCAGCAGCCCCAAACCWTGTGCAGCAAAGCAGCCCCAAACCATGATGCTCCCTCCACCATACTTTACGGTTGGGATAAGGTTTTGATGTTGGTGTGCTGTGCCTTTTTTTTCTCCACACATAGTGTTGTGTGTTCCTTCCAAACAAYTCAACTGTAGTTTCATCTGTCCACAGAATATTTTGCCAGTAGTGCTGTGGAACATCCAGGTGCACTTTTACAAACTTCAGATGTGCAGAAATTGTTTTTTTGGACAGCAGTGGCTTCTTCCGTGGTGTCCTATGAACACCATTCTTATTTAGTGTTTTACGTATCGTAGACYCGTCAACAGAGATGTTAGCATGTTCCAGAGATTTCTGTAAGTCTTTAGCTGACACTCTAGGATTCTTTTTAACCTCATTGAGCATTCTGTGCTGTGCTCTTGCAGTCATCTTTGCAGGACGGCCACTCCTAGGGAGAGTAGCAACAGTGCTGAACTTTCTCCATTTATAGACAATTTGTCTTACCGTGGATGATGAACATCAAGGCTTTTAGAGATACTTTTGTAACACTTTCCAGCTTTATGCAAGTCAACAATTCTTAATCTTAGGTCTTCTGAGATCTCTTTTGTTCGAGGCATGGTTCACATCAGGCAATGCTTCTTGTGAATAGCAAACTCACATTTTGTGAGTGTCTTTTATAGGGCCAGGCAGCTTTAACCAACAACTCCAATCTCATCTCAGCATGCGTTTACTGTGAACACTGAGGCTGTACCAGCTTTAAGTTACAGTTTTAACAGTGGCCAAGTAGGCTATTTTTTTTATGTTTGATCATAATTTAGGCCCACCAGAGTGGYCTACAATAAAAAAAACAATGGAGAAAATGCATCCCATAACATTTTAACATGGAAATAGCTGTTCTATCATTTAGCCTACAGTAGCAGCCAATGTGTGGTGTTCAATGTAGGCCTACATTCCATGAGACTTTTGACAAAAAACATACAGTACAGGGCTTAACCTGTTTATCCACTTGCCCTTCAGACAAGGAGGTGACTGAAAATGTTGTTGTGTTTTGATGCTAGAAACCACTTTACAAAATAAAATGCATTATTACAGAGAATCAGACAAATTATCCTACCTTCTGCCTATTGGGTACTTAGCTTATTCAAGCCTGTCTCAAAATACAACACTGCCTCTTTAAGACAAAAAAAAACTCTACCTGACTCATTTCAAAGAGAAATGTACACSTTTTGTGCTCTTGTAAGAAGCAATCACTCCCCTATTGCTGACTACACATTATCTATAACTAGGCTATTAACTCACTGGCTACATGCAGCTCTTGCTTTGATCTCAAAACAAGCACATCTACTCATGACCACAGCTGTAAACACAGTCCAGTTCAAAGTAAATGGCACAGATTCATATGGCAATGGTCTATTTGCATATAGGCATTCTGCAGCTCTGATTGGTTATGCCGCACCGGTCTGTGTAGAGTACGGGCTGAGTCGTGCACAATAGAATCCTACTTCGACGCGTTCTACCTACAACAAAATCTCTTGCATAGTTTGTCTTGTTTCGGTATGTTGTATTGAAAGTGGCTAATATGGTKTTGATTCGATCACAATTGCCACAGTAAAGGGAAACGTTGATAGTGTTAACTAACAGGGAAAACTCTAGAAAGTTGAGTGAAGTTCAATCTCGTGCTTCTCTACATGGGGTGATATTTCTTCTGAGCTCTGTGCGGTGTTCCCAGCGCGGCAGTCTTGGGCTACTGCACGCCCGTGCTCAGCTTAGAGGGAGCATTGACCTCAACCCCATCGAACACCTTTGGGATGAATT
The DNA here is from genome assembly GCF_002910315.2 of Salvelinus sp. IW2-2015. Classification (NCBI taxonomy): domain Eukaryota; kingdom Metazoa; phylum Chordata; class Actinopteri; order Salmoniformes; family Salmonidae; genus Salvelinus; species Salvelinus sp. IW2-2015. The sequence continues at coordinate 29,279,820 of NC_036854.1, read as the reverse complement.
GGAATGCGAGCCAGGYCTAATCGCCCAACATCAGTGCCCCGACCTCAGTAATGCTMTTGTGGCTGAATGGAAGCAAGTCCCCGCAGCAATGTTCCAACATCTAGTGGAAAGCGTTCCAAGAAGAGTGGAGGCTGTTATAGCAGCAAAATATGGACCAACTCCATATTAATGCCCATGATATTGGAATGAGATGTTCGATGAGCAGTTGTCCACATACTTTTGGTCATGTAGTGTACTTCCAATACAGCATTGTTTCTCCTACTATGATTTTGCCCCCCCATAGCGGAAATGTTGCAATACAGTCCTTTTTTTTTTTTTTTGTATCCCAGGGCAACACCAGAGATGAAGTCCTGGCCAATCGTCTGCTGGAGTTCCTGATGAGGAACAGCTTCCACCCCAAGAGACCCGTCTTCAGACACAACCTGGAGATCATTCGCACTGTGGTGGAGTGCTGGAAGGACTGTCTGGACGTGCCCTACAAGTGAGAATGACCCTAGTACAAGCATTTAATTTCCTTTCCCACTGATTTTCCCAAGCTTTTGAAAACCTTCTCAAAAAAGTGAACTATCCTTTTAATATCAACATGTGTCCTTTTTCTTCTTTGTTGCTCAGCCTGATCTACGAGCGTTTCTGTGGCACAGACCCAAACAGTAAAGATAACTCAGTAGGACTCCAGCTGCTTGGCATTGTTCTGGCCAACAGCCTCCCTGCCTACGATGCCAGGAAGTGTGATATCGAGTATGACAGGTAAATGGGCAACCTGTGTGTCTGTCTGTCGAGAAAGTAAACAAATGCATCAGCTGATTAGATTGATGATGAGCATGATTGTGGTTATGATGATGAAGATGATGATGATGATGAATGTGGTGATGATTGTGGTTATGATGATGATGAGCATGATTATGATGATGAAGAAGATTATTGTGATTGTGGTGGTGATGATTGTGGTTATGATGATGATGATGATTGTGGTTATGATGATGATGATTGTGGTTATGATGATGAGCATGATTGTGGTTATGATGAAGAAGATTATGATGGTGATGATGATTGTTGTTATGATGATGAAGATGACTATTAGTATTAGTAGTAGTAGTATTATGGCATTATTTACCTGACTATTGTTGACCTTATTTTACCTGGTAAATGTGATTGAGAACCCATTCCTCCATTGTGAGTGTTGAATGAGGGTACTGAGTGTTTCAGTGAATAAGGCCTTACTATGTGAAATGTGTTGCAGGTATATCCAGTCCCTGACCAACAACCTGGCCTTCACCAGATATAAGGAGGTCTACTCTGCAGCCGCTGAGATCATCGGTCTTATCTTGAAGAACATGACTGAAAAGGACAGTGTATGTAAACTTGTCCTCTTGATAATCCTAAACCCAAATTATGGACTTTATTTACTTTTTATTTGAACATGATTCAACGTGTTTTTTTCTTTCTTTCAGCAACCTGATGCATCGCTGCTCAGTCTCACTGTAAATAAATTAACAGATCTGAAGAAAAAAGACCTGGATGACAAATTCATTATCTGCTTGAGCAAAGTTTCCAAACACTTTCCTCCCTTTATGGACCGGTAAGAGTAGTGTTTTTATCTTGTAACTTCCTGAAACACCATGATCTAGTAAGCTAGTTCAGCCCAAGTCCATCAGTGGGTTAGGTGCTAAAACTGAAGTAAAATAATTTAGCCAATTCACTGGGTACAAAATTAACTGGGCTAAAAGTGAAGCTGCACTCCTTCACTGTCATACATTTCCAACTTACTTTGATAATGCTCCTTTTGTTAGGAAATGGCAAAGATTACAAATATTTGTAGATAAACATCGGGTCACCTCGATTAGAATGGATTCTGGAGGAAGACTTCCTGGCTGGTTTGCTCTAATCAAATCTGGGCAATTTACCCAGTTATTTTGATACACAAAGCTACTTTCTAAATACACAAAGCAGCTTTATGAGAGTTTGTAAACATTTCGCTGTACTGTKTACACCTGTTGTATCCTGTTCACGTGACAAATAAAGTTGATTTTGATTTGACTTACAATAATGTGTGTTTGTGTGTGTGTGCGCACACTTGTGTGTCTATATTAGGTTTGTCAACGTAGTGTCCTACCTGCTGCCGAAGCTGCACGGCATGTTGAAGACCCACTGTCTGGAGTGTATTTTCAGCCGGGCCGACGTCATCCCAGACATCTACCTGCTGCTGAAGACCAAGGGATTCACCCAGATCATGGCCCACAGGTTTGCCCCCTACACACACACACACATGAGGCCTGGACTAAAAAGCATGGTCAATTGGAGAATCTCCAGTGTAATTGCTTTTTAGTCCAGAACCAGCCTTAATGTCACACATAAACTCCGGTAGAAACCACATTACGTTGTTGCTGTTCTCCTAGGGATGAGGCGAGACAGAGAGTGTGTCTGGACATCATCCACAAGATCCTGGCCAAGCTGAAGCCAKCGGAGCTCCAGGAGGTCTTGGGAGCCGTCACAGCATTTATCTCCCACCCCTCGCCGGCCTGCAGAGAGAGGATGTACGACATCCTCATGTGGATTCAGGATAACTACAGGTTGGTGCAGTGCTCATTTTAGGACAGCCTCACCGCATTGATTCAATCACCATGCCTCACCCTCACACAACAACGGTTTAGTTCCTATTTGGGACCCACCACTATGCCCCTATAATTGCTCTAATGTTGATGCTCGGGAAATTACGRATGGAATGATTGTGAAAGGCTAACGAAGTCATTTGTTTTCAGTGATGTAGAGAGTCAGTCTGACAGTGTTTCGGTGGAAGTGTTCAACGAGGCAAAGGAAACCCTGCTTCAGGGACTTACCGATAGAAACCAAGGGCTGCAGTAAGTACTTATCTTACATGTGGCATAAAAGTAATTTCTCACAAAGTAGTGTCTGTAGCATTCTGACTCCCCTCAATCTGCAGGCTGTACGTGCGTAACTTCTGGAGCCACGAGAAGCGCCTGCCCAAAGCCACCCTGGAGCGCATGCTGGTGTTACTGCACTCTCTATACTCTAGTCGCATCGAGGAACACTTCCTCAGTCTGGCCACTAACCTGCTCCTGGAGATGACCAGCCAGAGTCCAGACTACACACGCAACATGTTTGAGTACCCACTGTCCGAGTGCAAGTTCCAGGTCAGGAGACTGTGACCACCGTAGAAATCAAATAATTTATTTATAGATCATTCTTTCAAGATTGTTATTTTTAGAACATTCTATTTCTATGAAGTGAATAATATAGGCTTCAGCCTGCAAAGAATGCACATTTTGATAGATGTACTTTAACAAAACAATGTGACAGAAGTACATTCAAATATATATTTTCAGGTTTATTAGATTAAATGTGAATTCCACACATGATYAGAAAAGACACAAACATCTACTACTGTGGGGAAATCTGTAATAAGACTGTAGAGCAAAGTGTTTTGATGACGTTTTCTCTCTCTTAAAGGACTATGTKATTGATTCGAACTGGCGTCTCAGGAGCACCGTCCTAACCCCGATGTTTGTGGAAACTCAAGCCACACAGGGAGCCACGCAGGGCCCGGAGAGCTCCACGTCTCAACCAGGGACCGTGAGGAACCAGCTTCGAGCAACACAAGGCTCACTGGAGTTCAGCCAGACTCAAGCTCCAGGTATGTACGTCCCCTTTCCTTCAAAAGCCTTTGAAACTGAGATATTCAGTTGGTTGGGGTATGGGTGTGAGTTAGCTATGACTAACCAGCTGTAACTAACTAATTGTTAGCTATACATTTGAGTTAACTCTTTGATAGTGTTTAGCATATTTGTGTTTTTTGTGTGGTTACGTGCGTTTTATATTGTTTTTTTCCCCTGTATTTCAGGCAGGCGCTCCGCCTATAACTGGTTGACCGGCAGCAGCGTGGACACCCTGGCTGAGTACTCGCTGTCCTCTGAGTCCCTTTCCGCTCTACTCGTGTTTGACAAGAAGAAGCCGGCTGCTTGGAGGCCCACCGGGGAAGGCTTTGGCACCAGGCGCCTCGCCTCGCCTTCTGACGAGGGTGACAGCCGCAGCAAAGGCTAGTCTCTCAAGTTTCATACCACCATTTGATGTTATTCCTTTTGTTTAAAAATGATAACACAATAGTCTCAGAATGAACATGGACCAGGACATAAAGAATAAGAAACAGACATTTTTTGTTTTCATTGCAAAGAAAACATTTTCCCCCAAATGTTTTCCGTTGTGTGCACTTATGGATACTGTATGTCTGTCAGCTGTCAATGTCCTGTTTGTCTGCTTCTCTTCAACAGCTCAGAGTGAACAACGCGCCGACATCCTGAGGCTGAGAAGACGCTTCCTCAAGGACCAAGAGAAAGTCAGCTTGGGCTTCGCCAAGAAGGAAATACGCCACCAGAGACAGGAGAAGGCAAGCGTCAAGAAAGCCCCTTTTTAAGTGAAGGGGTTATACACAGAGTGTACAAAACACTAGGATCACCTTCCTAATATTGAGTTGCACCCCCCCCTTTTGCCTTCAGAACAGCCTCAATTCGTCGGGGAATGGACTCTACAAGGTGTCAAAAACATTCCACAGGGATGCTGGCCCATGTTGACCCGAATGCTTCCCACAGTTGTGTCAAGTTGGCTGGATGTGTTTTGGGTGATRGACCATTCTTGATACACATGGGGAAACTGTTGAGCGTGAGAAACTCCGTAGCGTTGCACTCAAACCAGTGCGCCTGGCACCTACTACCATACCCTGTTCAAAGGCACTTAAATACTTTGTCTTGCCATTCACCCTCTGAATGGCACACAATCCATGTCTCGAGGCTTAAAAATCCTTCTTTAACCYGTCTTAACTGTCTTTAACTTCTCTTCATCTACACAGATTTTTGAAGTGAATTTAACAGGTGACCTCAATAAGTGATCATAGCTATTACCTKGTTCCATCTGGTCAGCCTGACAGAGCAGGTGTTCCTGATGTTTTGTACACTCAGWGTAGATCAAATCCATATTTGTTCTGTATTTGTAGTTATCTGCATTTCAATCTTTTTTTGCTTGAGTTTTATGCTGCCATTTTGTCTTCCACTTACCTGAAACTGTCCGGGTTATGTGTTAACTTAGGACAAGATGGCCGACCAGAGGCTAAGAAAGGAGGCCCAGGTCACTCTGTACCGCAGCTACAGATCAGGAGACTTGCCTGATATCCAGATCCAGCATAGTAGCCTCATCGCTCCCCTGCAGGCTCTGGCACAGGTCTGTCCCACCTCTGGATGGCCACCCCACTGTTACGTCTTTTTCATATACTGTACTCACTTTACTTTTGTTTAACATTTCACTTTGGGTAGTAAAAAGTAGTGCTCTGTGTTGTGGGAGAGCAGAACACACATTTCCATCTCATCAGAGCTGGACTCAGGTTCTCATCTACTTCATTTTATTCTAAATGTCTTTCCCCAGAGAGATCCCACTCTGGCCAAGCAGCTGTTCAGCTCTCTGTTTGCTGGTGTCCTGCAAGAAATGGACGGCTTGGATAAGTCTAATGAGGAGAAGAAGAGGATCAAGGAGGAGCTACTGAGGGATATGAACGGGTTCCTAAGCAAGAGTACCCTTTACTTTCCTCCTTTTGTTGCATGTGTGCAGGTTCGAGACTTCTCACGTTTTTTTTCACTGTGTGTAGAGGATGATTCAGTTATTTTAGGTCAGTTATTTTGTGATTATTGTGGAATATTTCTCATATGTTGGCATCTGCATTTGTAACACTTGAATCTTTGCCATCTCTGCTACAGTTGAAGTCAGAAGTTTACATACTTAGATTGGAGTCATTAAAACTCGTTTTTCAACCACTCCACAAATGTCTTGTAAACAAACTATAGTTTTGGCAAGTTGRTTAGGACATCCACTTTGTGCATGACACAAGTCATTCTTCCAACAATTGTTTACAGACAGATTATTTCACTGTATCACAATTCCAGTAGGTCAGAAGTTTACATACACTAAGTTGACTGTGCCTTTAACCAGCTTGGAAAATGACAGAAAATGATGTCATGGCTTTAGAATCTTCTGATAGGCTAATTGACATTATTTGAGTCAATTGGAGGTGTACCTGTGGATGTATTTCAAGGCCTACCTTCAACCTCAGTGCCTCTTTGCTTGACATCATGAGAAAATCAAAAGAAATCAGCCAAGACCTCAGAAAAAAATGTTTAGACCTCCACAAGTCTGGTTCATCCTTGAGAGCAATTTCCAAATGCCTGAAGGTACCACATTCATCTGTACAAACAATAGTACGCAAGTATAAACGCCATGGGACCATGCAGCCGTCATACCGCTCAGGAAGGAGACGCATTCTGTCTCCTAGAGATGAATGTACTTTGGTGCAAAAAGTGCAAATCAATCCCAGAACAACAGCAAAGGACCTTGTGATGATGTTGGAGGAAACGGGTACAAAATATCTGTATCCACAGTAAAACGAGTCCTATATCGACATAACCTGAAAGGCTGCTCAGCAAGGAAGAAGCCACTGCTCCAAAACCGCCATAAAAAAGCCAGACTACGGTTTGCAACTGCACATGGGGACAAAGATCGTACTTTTTGGTGAAATGTCCTCTGGTCTGATGAAACAAAATAKAACTGTTTGGCCATAATGACCATCGTTATGTTTAGAGGAAAAAGGGGGAGGSTTGCAAGCTGAGGGAACACCATCCCAACCGTGAATTACGGGGGTGGCAGCATCATGTTGTGGGGGTGCTTTGCTGCAGGAGGACTGGTGCACTTCACAATATGGATGGCACCATGAGGAAGGAAAGTTATGTGGATATATTGAAGCAACATCACAAGACATCAGTCAGGAAGTTAAAGCATGGTTGCAAATGGGTCTTCTAAATGAACAATGACCCCAAGCACACCTCCAAAGTTGTGGCAAAATGGCTTAAGGACAACAAAGTCAAGGTATTGGAGTGGCCACCACAAAGCCCTGACCTCAATCCTATAGAAAATGTGAGGGCAGAACTGAAAAAGCGTGTGCGAGCAAGGAGGCCTACAAACCTGACTCAGTTAYACCAGCTCTGTCAGGAGGAATGGGCCAAAATTCACCCAACTTATTGAGGGAAGCATGTGGAAGGCAACCTGAAACATTTGACCCAAGTTTAACAATTTAAGGGCAATGCTACCAAGTACTAATTGAGTGTATGTAAACATATGACCCACTGGGAATGTGATGAAATAAAAGCTGAAATAAATCATTTTCTCTACTATTATTCTGATGTTTCACATTCTTAAAATAAAGTGGTGATCCTAACTGACCTAAAACAGGGAATTTTTACTAGGATTAAATGTCTGGAATCATGAAAATCTGAGTTTAAATGTATTTGGCTATGGTGTATGTAGACTTCAACTCTATGTTGTGGGCGTGCATGTATTATTCATTGCATGCAGTAAGAAAAAATGTGATGCATTCACAGAAATACCCAGTGAACAAGATGATTTGCAAGATGACTGGTGTGTGTGTTTGCAGGACATGAGCTACCAGCACAAGGATCTGCTCCAAATGCAGCCTGCAGCAGTGAGCTCCAGCTGCCTGGCCAGCCTCCAGCAGCCCACTGGCATCCTGTTGCTGGAGGAGGGCTTGGTCCAGGGCTGCAGCCCCGAAGAGCCCCCTGCCAAACGGGCCCGCGGTGGACGCAAAGAGGTCCCTCCAGACACAGAGAAATGGATTCATCTGGCAAAGTATGTAACGGTAGTTTGAGGATCTAATAAAAGGGAATCATAATTATAGGTTGGATTTATTTCTGCAGAGCCCTTTTTCAAGTGCTAAAAATGCTTTAGCTGTACACACACACACACACACACACACACACACACACACACACACACACACACACACCTCATCTAATACAGTACTATACTTTTGAATTTGATGTGGTATTGTTTTTCCTTTTTCTCTCCTCCAGACTCTACAGATCTCTAGGAGACTACGACGTCGTTCGGGGGATCTTTGGCGGCAAGATTGGGACCAAGTCCATCACATGCACTGCTCTGCAAGCCGAAGCCAGCAGCAACTATGCTGAGGCAGTGAGGCTCTACAACGAGGTAATGCATTGAGAAGAATGTTGATCAAGTCCAGCTGATTTTAATTCAATTGCCTCATTGAGATGTGATTATTTGTGCAAGTACATGTGTATAAAAGGAATACAGATACAACACCAAYATCCAACAAATCAATGTTTTTAAGTTTGCTGGTCCTGGAGTAGATGGTACTCCTGTTACTCTATCACCCCATAGTGTATTATAAAACTTATAAGCATTCATAACAGCGTTCATAACAGCTCACCGCTCCTTACAACAGTAATCATAACTGCATTAAAGGCTATACATGCAGTCATATTGCATTACACACAGGTGGTTTATAAAAAGTGTTACCAACTGTAACACCTTTTAACGTTGATGCTCACGTTGATGTGTGTGTTGCTGCCGCGTGGCAGGCGCTCAACACGGAGTGGAGTGACGGCGAGCCCACGGACACAGAGAAGGACTTCTGGGAAATGGCGGCCCTGGAGGCATACAGCCATCTAACAGAGTGGAAGTCTCTGCAGTACTGCTCTATCGTCAACATCGACCAGGAACAGCCAGTCAACCTGGACAAGATGTGGGCAGAACCCTTCTATCAGGTAATCCCATCCCACAGAGTTGGATAGAGGGCTTGCCACAAAGCCTGCATGAGTTGTGCCATTGAAGCCTTTCACCATTTTTAAAGTAGTCAACTGGGTGGGACTTCCTATGGGGTAAGGAGGGATCACAGAATACATGACAAGCCACAAAAGTATGTATTTGCTTTTATTTAGTCTATTTATAGTCTGTATGTACTATATCAAAGCTATCTACAGTAGCAGTTGGCTTTTGACTTGCACGATGGATTGTAGTCATGAATGTGTGTGTTGGGTTTTGACTTGCATGATGGATTGTATTCATGAATGTGTGTGTTGGTGTCAGGAGAATTTTCAATCCCAATGATGATAACTAAACAATTATTTAAGCTTTGACCAATCCCCGAGGTTTGTAAGACCCTGGGTTTAATAATAATTAGGCAAAGACTCAGCTTCAGAAAAAGGTTGGTTMTTTATTCACAAGAACATTCTGAAGTCCATAATACAAAGACATGTCATTTTATAACTCTCACCCCCCTTCCTACTTACACGCACACACCGACACACAAACAATATGTGGATTACATGCACACACAGACAAACAAACAGTAGGTGGGGTGTATCTTTCCCCACAGTTCACATTCCTCGTTTATCACTACCAAGCTGGCAGTTCCATACCGTTCCCTCCCTCCCGGGATTAGAGGGACCTTGACAGTGTCTCTTTCCTGTYGTAAGTTTTTCAAAGTTCCAACCAGGTCAGGTCATGTATAGTTTAATTGTCCTCTGTGTTTTCTTAGTCACACACACACATTTCTCTCCCTTGTCTCGACCAAACCTTATTGGACTTTAGTCTAATTATTCTTAATACATTTTACATAGTCTAATAATTACGTTAGTCTAATTATTCTTATACGTGTTACATAATCTAATAATTACGTTTCAGGGTGGAATTCTTTAGTCATTACCTTAAACATATAAATTCCCTTATCAGTTGGGTTTTGACTTGCACGATGGATTGTATTCATTAATGTGTGTGTTGGCTTTTGACAGGAAACATACCTGCAGTATATGATGCGCAGTATGTTGAAGCAGCTGCAGCTGGGGGAGAGGGACCAGGCTCTGCTCAGCTTCGTGGATGGCGCCATGAAGGTGGAAGAGCGCAAGGCCCTGCTGGAGAGCCACTACAGCCAGGAACTCAGCCTGCTCTACATCTTGCAGGAGGACTACGACCGCGCCAAGTATTACGCCAACAACTGCTTGCAGGTCTTCATGCAGGTCAGTGGCACCACAAGACGACAAATACTGCTACTGTAGTTACTGCTAGTGTGCGAGGGGGGAAGGATTGGTTAATGTCGATGGAGTCGTGCAGACAAAGTCAGTTGTCATTTAAATATGGAGGTGCCTGATCACACTCAATCACTCACTCACTCACTCACTCACTCACTTGTACATTTTCTCTGTGAAGAATTACTCTAGTGTGGACTCTCTGCTGAACCGCAGCCGGCTGACCATTCTGCAGTCAGTGCAGGCGTTGACAGAGATCCAGGACTTCCTCCAGTTCATCACTGGAGAGGGTGAGTGCCCCCCAATCGCGCTAATTTTGATCTGAGGCACCATATCATCTTGCTATTTCGTGACCAACTGGGGTTCGAACCCGGGTCACCGGTGTTAGTCCACTGAGCTATCTCGCTATTTTGATTCACCATAATATCCTGCATAGGTGACAAAATATATGTTCTATTTATCTCTTTTTGTCGTAGTTTCCATTAACTCCCTACAAAACCTCATTAGACGATGGATTGACCGMTATCCTGACGCCAAAATGGATCCAATGAATGTATGGGATGATATCATTACGTCTCGGTAAGAGTTTTTGTTGTTGTTTTGTTGGAGAAAATGTGTCTATATAATTCAGGGTGTGTGGTTTCTTTGTACTGTCAAAATATCCCCTTCTATCTGCCCGTGGTCCAGATGTTTCTTCCTGGACAAGATATGTGAGAAGCTCAGCAACCAGGCCCCTAGTGACACCATGGAGGTGGACGGGGCAGAGCAGGACCAAGCCCAGGACCTCGACACTATCGTCAAGAACTGCAAGTTTAGCATGAAGCTATGCATGGCTGACAGCGCTTGGAAACAGGTGAGATCTTAGTCTGTCTCCCGATGCTCTCCAGAACCGAGGGGCTCCTGCTCACAGCCGAGGCCACGTGTTTTTGTTTGACCATTGTCCATTGTGGATGTCCTCCCATGGCCACACAGGAAGTGACACATTGCACCTTTTTAAAATGCTTTGTCATTCCAGAGCAACTTCCCTGTAGCCACCAAGCTGCTGAAGGAGCTCCACCGAGAAGCCAAGACTCAGAGAGGCTGGCTGCTACGCTGGGTCCACAGCTTCAGCCGCTTCAGCCACAAAMGCAGCCTGGCTCAGGGGCCCGTGGAGCAGATCGCCACCATGCTGAAGGCTATCCCACTTCTGGGTAAGTATCATGGATACTTGGAGGTCCGTTATGGACTGGTCTGGGATCAATAGTGTCCAAACCATTTGCCTGAGTTTGATTAAGCTCCTCAAGTGTTGTAAAATGGGCTACATAAATCTTCATTTTATTAATTGAGCAGGTTTGTTAAGAAAAATGGGTGCATGTTGCCTCAACGTGATGTGGTGCAGCCCTTACGTTCAGTCTTGTCCTCTATAGATGACCTTCAGGCCGAGTGCCAGAGTGCCAGCGGCCATGTTTTCAGAGACCAGAGGATCCTGTTGGGAACGTCCTACCACATCATGGCCTCGGCTGTGAGCAGGAGCCCCTCGGTTCTGGAGAGCATCGGGATAGAGAAGGCAGACAGAGTTCTGCAGCTAGCTGGGTCTTCCTCAACAGCTAGTCAGCAGAAGGTATACAATTATGGGGCATCGTTTGTAACCTGCTGTATGTTTTCAAAAAGATGAATWCCGTGCCACATCAGAACATTTCTAACCCTCTGTGCAGGCGGTGGTAGGGCTGCAGATGCGAGCTCTGGAGTTGTTCAGTGGTGCCGTGAGGAGGGCGGATGAGGAAGTCCAGTCCTATACTCAGGAGTGTTTAGACACCAGCGGCATCGTCGAGGCCTACATGGCTCTGGCCAACTTCTGTGACCAAGGATTGCGTGAAGAGGAGCAAAGCAGTAACAGTGAGTCCCTCCAGCAGCTCTGACTTTAGCCCTAGTTTCCTGGAAAGATGAGTGTATCACTATGGACGATTTGGTTCCTGGTTAGATGTAATTGTTACGCTGAGTTTTGTTAAGCACCAGACAGTACCAGTTGTCATTGTATAATGTCTTAGTAGATTCCAGCTGAAATAGGACTGACATTTAGTTAGGGAAACCAACTAYTAGACACAGTAATGTACTCTTATTGCTGTTTAGGCAGTGACTAATCGTCTWATCACTTCTAATCACTACTAACGTGTCTATCTGGATGTTGTCTTGTAGTTAGTGAGTTCCCTGAGCTGGCCACCCTGCCTGTTCACGTGGTAGAGAGCATGCTCAAAGCCCTGAAGCTAAACTCAAAAGAGGCCCGGCTCAAGTTCCCCCGTCTTCTGCAGATCATCGAGCTCTACCCTGCTGAGACTCTGGACCTCATGGCCAAAGAGGTAGGGAGCCTACCAGGGTCCATTCCATTTCCATAAGAAAGCTTTTCCTCAAAATACTATAGCTTTGTTTAGAATTATCATCTCAAAGTTCCCATGTTGTGGTTGACAGATGGTGACGGTGCCCTGCTGGCTGTTGATTGGCTGGATCAGTCAGATGATGGCCTTGTTGGACAAGCCCGAGGCGGTGGCGGTGCAGCATATGATTGGTCAGATTGCAGAGTGCTACCCCCAGGCGCTGGTCTACCCCTACATGATCAGCAATGAGAGCTACCACTTTGAGGACTCGGCCAGTGGACACAAACACCAGGAGTTTGTTGACAGGTACTGTTCTGTTTCCACCCTGGCAAACAGTCTACTCAGCTCGCCAAAAGACCATGGATGCTGAGTTTTGAATCATACAATCACATAGTAACAAATTGTGTTACTAGAGATGGATCCAGTATCAAGCAATGCCGAACAGTTCAGTGTTCACTACAGTGTATTTTATTACGCTTTATGTTACAGTCCGCTATTTACCTGCATGGAATTTATTCAAAAATTACATCTGCTCATAAGCTAGCCTATACCTTTGGGATTCATTGCAACAAGCACCACTAGGAATAATTGGTATTTCATACTAACTGTATAATAACTACTACGGGTGATGTGTGTGTTGGACAGGCTCAAGTCCCTATTGGATAAAGGGGGTGCTGTGCGGGACTTTGTTGATGCCCTCCAGCAGCTAACAAACCCTGAGATGCTTTTCAAGGTGGTTGATGATTACAACATTGAAACAACTGAACCATTTTCTTATTGCGGTCATCAGTGGTTGTTGATTCTTCTCAGTTCATTTTGAGGTGTAGATTCTGATAACATTGTCATGTGATTGTCACAGGATTGGTTGGACGATGTAAAAACTGAATGTGAGAAAACGAGTTTCAATAAGAAGAGGATGAGGAACATGTATGAAGAAATGTATTCTTCCCTTTGCGATCAGAAGTCACAAGGCCTTGGCGCATTCCGCAAGAAGTTTATACAGGTTGGCATCTTCACATATCATAAAAAACACAGATACAGGTGTACTTGTCATATACAGCRCATTCGGAAAGAATTCAGACCCCTTTACTTTTGCCACATTTTGTTACGTTACAGCCTTATTATAATTATTATAATTTTTTATTCTCATCAACCTACACACAATACCCCATAGAAATGTTTCAAAATGTATTACAAATAAAAAACAGATACCTTATTTACATCAGTATTCAGACCCTTTTCTATGAGACTCAAAATTGAGCTCAGGTGTATCCTGTTTCCATTGATCATCCTTGAGATGTTTCACAACTGGGAAGCATTGGAGTCAACATGCGCCAGCATCCCTGTAGAACACTTTCGACACCTTGTATAGTCCATGCCCTGACGAATTGAGGCTGTTCTGAGCGCAAAAGGGGGTGCAACTCAAAATTAGAAAGGTGTTCCTAATGTTTTGTATACTCAGCGTATATCATATATGTTATTATATTCCACTGAAATCACTCTCATTACGGTGCACTCTAGAAATTTGCCAAGGAAGTGGAGAAGTGGTTGGGCCGTGGTGGTGCCAAGCTTTTTGAGAAGCGGCGAGACAAGGCCTTCCTGAGGCAGGTGGAGACAGACCTGATCAGCTCCATGCGCGGGTTCCAGAAAGAGCCAGGGAACCTGAAGGAATACTCCCCCTGGCTGAGCGGCTTCAAAGCCGACTCACTCCGGAACGAGCTGGAAGTCCCAGGTCAGTAGGGATGCAACGTTTCTCAAGTCAAGTTCTACGCAGGTGATGCCATTTTGCTTTCCAGGTGTCACTTTATATATAATATATGATCACCAATACTATGTGGTTTATCTCCTCTTCTCTTTTAGGGCAATATGACAGCAGATCCAAACCTTTGCCAGAGTATCATGCAAAAATTACAGGATTTGATGAAAGGGTATGTATGATCCACAGCTGTTATTTCCACTTCCTGTTGTTCTCTTGACCCTCACTTTAGCCTCTATTTCAATTGAATGTGTTGCTGTTTGCAACCCTGAATGTTACTTCGGGGGCCTTTTTATATCTAGGCATGGATATAATCTAGGGGAAATAGTAGTAGCACTTAATTTAACTTGTGTGTGTCTGCGTTCATCCGTCCCCAGGTAAAGGTGATGAACTCCATCCGACGGCCCAAACGTCTGATCGTGCGCGGGGACGATGAGCGGGAGTACCCATTTTTGGTGAAGGGCGGAGAGGACCTCCGTCAGGACCAGCGCATCGAACAGCTCTTCACCGTCATGAACATCCTCCTGGCCCAGAACACCACCTGCGCCCACAGCAGCATGCAGCTCCGAACCTACCAGGTGGTGCCCATAACCACCAGGTAGCTTTTCATTTTATTTAAAGTGTTTTCCCGACCCAGTCCTCAGGGCCAACATACTTTATCCATCACTTGCACACGTGATTCAACTAATAATCATAATTGTGTAAATGTGGCAGTTTAAAATTAACAGCTGGTATTGCAGGGGTCATGAAGTTATTTTCTGTTTACCAAGCAGACAGCTCCTGTACTTTTCAGTATGTTTTTGATGTATCCCTACAGAATTGGACTGATTGAGTGGATGGAGAATACCTGTACGCTAAAAGACCTGCTGCTCCGCACCAGGACTGAGGAGGAGCAGCAGACTGTAACGAGGTACAGTAGTACCAGATTTGCCAGTAGTAGCAGATATGCCAAAAACATAGAAGAATCTACAACTGATCTCACTGACGATCTAGACAAAATAAATGTATCCTTTTTTCTTTGTTCACTGTAGACCGAATGAAGTCTATGAAAACTGGCTCACCAAAGTCACCAAGTCAGACGCTTGTCAAATACAAGGTATCGGACGCTATGCTGAGTCTTACAAGTAAGTCAACTGAACTGTGTGTTGTACTTAAACATAATAAACTCACTGACCCTGTTATTATGCTTTTATCTAGTAAATATGTATCCTGGGTCTTGTGCTGTAATAAATCCCATTTGTGCCTTTTTTTTYCTAACTGTTCCAGATAATTTTCCATTTAAATGTATTTATGCCATCTATCACAGGATGGCAAAGCGCAATGAAACAGTCAATAATTTCATGAAGATGGAACAGCTTGTACCGGGCGATCTGCTGAGGTGGGTTTCTAATTTAAATAATGACCCACACCATTGTGTATAGATGCAGCTATCAAGCTGTTACATTTAGTAAACAAACCTAAAGTCCTTCCTTCCTCATTTTCTTGAAGAAATCCCTGATCTGACATGCCCGGATTGGTGAAAGCTACTGTTTGTGATAGAACGGTTTACAYCTATCAATTTGTTTTTGATCAGTGCTTACTTCAAGAAAGAAAGGGATGAAGGATGTTTATTAACAGGGCCCAAGGCTTTGATCCTATCAATTATCATTAGAGCACACTGAAGTGGAGCAGTCTTCAGTCCAATACCGAGGGACAATCCATGTCATGAAAAGTTTCTGTACACGTAATAGAAGATTAATCCAGCGTGTGCCGGCCATAGATTCTTCTGCAAATTCAAAAAGGGTCGTTGTCAATCTTTTTTCCAGGAGAGCGTTTGTCCGGATGAGCACCACCCCCGAAGCCTTCCTCTCTCTGCGCTCCCACTTCACCAGCTCCCATGCTTTGCTGTGTATCAGCCAATGGCTCCTGGGCATCGGCGACCGTCACCTCTCCAACTTCATGGTCAACATGGAGACCGGTGGTATGATCGGAATCGACTTTGGCCACGCCTTTGGTTCTGCCACACAGGTGGGCACCCCTGATGTTTTGTCTTGTTTTGAGGGCAGGGATAGTGTAGAGCAGTGTTTATTAATTCTGGCACATTTGTGTCTTTGTACTACACACGTGATTTAAACCATCAAAGCAATTTATGAGTTGATCATTTGAATCAACTGTACAGTGGTAGGGCAAAATAAATATTTTCACCCCTTTGGGCTTCCAGGACCAGGATTAAGACTAACTGGTGTAGTGGATAATGCGGCCTTGTGAGTTGAATGTGCAAGCAGCTGTTTATTACATTGGGTATATAGTAAAGCGTAGTTTATTTTTGAATGATATTGGTACAAGTTCACATCTATAGCCCTAAGAAAATCTGGACAAATATTTTTTTCTTGCACAGTTCCTCCCCGTGCCAGAGCTGATGCCATTCCGCTTGACGAGGCAGTTTGTGAATCTGATGCAGCCTATGAAACAGTCGGGCCTGATCCAGAGTGTGATGGTGCATTCGTTGAGAGCCTACAGGGCCAACCCTGAGCTGCTGCTCAACACCATGGACGTGTTTGTCAAGGAGCCGTCTCTGGACTGGAAGGTGGGTGCACGGGGTCTAGGGCCCAGCATCTAAGAGTACTTTAATTTGATGTGTGTACATTATGAAAATGTTACTAACTTGTTTTCACTAACCCTCAGAACTTTGAGCTGAAACAGCTGAAGAAGGGAGGCACCTGGACTGAGAGCATCAACACCAAAGAAATTAACTGGTACCCTCTACAGAAAGTCAACTTTGCCAGAAGAAAACTAGAAGGAGCAAACCCTGCCACCATAACCAGGTAGGCAAGATTTCCTCAAGGAAAACACAGTGGATAACTTTCATTGATTTTTGTGTCCAGGGAGTTTTGAATTGGGTTTCACAAAGTCAGGGGGTTTACTTGTGTACATGTCTTAAGAGCTCGATTCAATCAAAACCGCATTGCAGTATCTCTGTTTTGACTATGGTGAAGAGATCAGCACAATAAGATGAGTGCATAGGCATTAGTAGTGCAAAGTAAATGAGAGAACTTTGACCGGGATTCAGTCTAACGCAGATTAATGACCTGTGCACAATTATTTCCTTTTAAAGGCAATTTCCCCGACGTTTGCAGAGATCAATTTGCTGTGAACTCCACGGATGTTGGCTAAAGCAGAAATCACTGATCAGTTAATCGCAGTGCACTAGTCATTTATTAGCGCTTGTTTGAATCCCGGCCTTAGTAAACATTTCTATGGTAGGATGGCTGAATCTGGCCCTTAGTCTCTCTTGTTTGTTTTTAGTGAGGAGCTGAAGCTGGGCTTTGAGAAGGACTCTGCCTTCAAGGGCATGCAGTCTGTGGCATTGGGAAGTGAGGAGCATAATGTGCGTGCCCGGCTGGGGCCTGACGGCCTGTCGGTAGAGAGCCAGGTGGACTGTCTTTTGGACCAGGCCATGGACCCCAACATTCTGGGGAGGGTCTGGGTGGGCTGGGAGCCCTGGATCTGAAATGCACACATCTCTCCCAATGAGGCCCCTCCGAGACACAACTTAACTATGTTTGAATACTTTAAAAACACASCCTTCCTTGAAGTAATCACTGATTCAACAAAAATGTTTTGCATGTCAGCAATCAAGTTTCTCACTTTCTAAATAAATAAATACAGCCGGTATGAYGCCTGTTGCGTTATACGAAGCAAAATGCATGAAACCGGCTGCACTGCTGTATATCTTGAAAACGTGATTGCTGACATACATTTTGGGACTACATCAACAATGGACTAATGAAACAAATACCAAATGAGTTTTAGGGTGGAATTGTCCTTTAAGGATCAGAGATATCTTCAAGGGAACGAGGAAGCATGCGTTCCTATAATATTCAAACAGGACCAATGGACTGTTGCCCACGATATAGTGCTGATGTTGTTCCTTATAGAYTATGAAGTTAGTACATGAAGCCCTGTCTTCAGTCTTTTTATGATTGTTTAAAAAAATGCTTAAAATAAATGGATTTATTTCATTGTTTAAATGTCTTTGTTTGTTTGGAAGGCACTGCATGGCGAATCATTGAATAAAACAGCAGTCCTTCGATGTGCATTTGTGCAAGGTTGTCGTCATTGTAGCTCAGCCAAAAGATGAGACGTGTCCATGTTTATTGATCATACACAACCATAGAAAGAGTTAGTTCAAAATATAATGGGGGTTCATAAGTTAGTACGTTTTCCCGTTCATGATCCTGTGCTACTGATCATTTACTGTCATAACATTACAATAATTTGACACACAAACACCGGAAAATTACACAAGGTGTATTCAGTAAGGTGAAATGTTGCAGATAGAAATGTGAAATCATGTTACGACTATAGCTATCTGAACGTTTTGTTACGCTTCACTACCTTGAACCCCAGCTAAATGTAGTATAGTTAATGGTCTATGGTGGGTTAAGGCAGATTAGTCTCAAGTCAGAATCTGTATTTGTGAATGTGCACAATAAGGGAAGATATATCCCAGTTTATATAAAATGAATCAATGGCTAGTAGTTATTAAATATTCTTTAAAACCCATGTAACATATCCTTAGTTTAAATAGCAAGTTCTCCGTTTAATTTGTCAAACCATTGTCCTTTAGCAACGGTACATCCCGGTAGTTGTTTCTTGAACCCCAATGCTTCCTCTAACCATTAAAGTTAACGTTGGTTCAAAAAAATGACAGATTTAAGGACACTGTTGTCATGAGTCGATTCACAGTCTATTTGTACTGGCAACGGCGGTTTTACTCAAGTGCATTTCATTATGCGGAATATGAAGTTACATTGTATTGGTGGTTATTAATTACGCATTACAAGAAGCACACACATAAATTAGTTAAATGCCATCGCTTGGATCGCAAACTTTCATGAATAACCTCATTACTTCTGTTGAAAGGCTTTGGGTTAAAGCAAATAGTAACGGAGTTGTGAGGGAATGTCCCTAAAGAGGACAAACAGAAAATCTAAACAGATATAATGACGAGTTAACACACAACAAACGCATCCCTGTTACATAGACAACTGTAATGATTACCAGGGTTGGACTTCGGAGAGCTGGATTGACAAGTTAGGCAGCCACCTTCGARACTGCCCTTGGTTTTCTGGTTTAACAAGAAAGCTTAACGTTGAGTGTGGGTTATTGRGGGTATATAGTAATTCATATACTATGCCCAATTCATGTGTTATATTTCTCAAAGAACTAGAATGTGCAGAATTGTTTCAGAAAATCATCTGGCCAACTTCTGCTATATGAAATAACCCCCAGAATAATTTCTGGATGTGCATAGCATTTGAGTACAAAACATTTTGGTAAAGGGTTAGGCTATATTTTAGGCCTCCAACCTTTAATAAACTGCATGAGTTTCTTCACTTGGAGTTTGCTTAACTTGAAGTCCTCCGTCAGAATCTCCTCCGTAAGCTGCAGAAGTAGATTCCCATCGATTTTCTCTGTCACGAACGAAGACACAATGTCACCGGAAATGCCGATGAACCGTAACGATTTGGACACCTCTTCGATGGAAAGACCAGAGAGGTTGGTAGGTGGTTGCCATTGTCCTCCGGGGGCTGGCAGGGAGGGGGAGGACAGTGGCRGTAGGGGGGGATAGGAGATGGAGAATATTTCCGTCGTCGTGACCTGGTCGTGTTGTTGGCTGACCAGGCACTTTAGAGTGTCCTGCGCCGTATCTTCGACAGAATCTTTACATGTCTCGTTTGATTTGGKCGTCCTCGGTGGCAAGATGGGGCACGATAGGCTTTGTTTAGTGTTACATTCGTCTCTCATATTGTCTCTGTACATTTCCAGGGTGTAGCTCGACGACTTGGTGCAAAACTGATTAGTGTATGAGGCTTTGTGGGATTTCAAGGGGATGGCGCTACCGCCCTTCTGCTCTTTTCTATCTAAGTCAAAAAGGCTGGAAGTGCATGGCGACTTGGGCGTGCCAGAGGGTCTTTTTCTGGGATAGCTGTAGTAACTTTGACAGGGGATAGGCAGGAACTCCTCCATGCTTTGAGAATCCCCTCCATAGAAGTCGTTGGGCCACGATAGTCTAGAAGGGCAGGAGAGTACGCCGTCGAGAGGTGGGCTCACGTGGGATGCCGTCAGGCACTCCTCGTTGCCCTTGACCCAGTTACAGGGGTAACATACGTGGTTCTGCTCGTCTGCCTCGGTCACTTCATTCTCTCCTCCACTGCTGCGAGCAAAACAAAAATACCAAAGTTAGTGAAAGAACTAGGTACAAGTTGAGTCTAAACACAGCTACAATATTCTGAAATAATGTCACATAGGGATAAATGTAGCCCAACACTCCAGACCATTGGGAGGGAAACAAGGGCTATTGACTAGTCAGCAATGTGTAAGGAAGTGTGTACATAAGTTTTTTTTTAATTATGGTAAATTCAATGTATCATCTAGTATCAGAATAAAATCTATAGACTGCAGGACCAAATCCTAACTTGAGTGGTGTGTGTGAAACATGCATTGAAGTCAAAAGGTATGTGCAAATGATGAGGTTACACATTGGGATTTTACATGCTGTGTAGGCCTGAGGAATAATAGGAGAGTGTAGGGCTTGGAGAGCGCGTTTCCGTCTGCCGAGCCTTAGCTACAGCCGGCGTTGGGGTGGACATCATCTGCTTGGAACTTCGGGGGGGAATGGGAGGGGCGTTCAAATGACGGCATTCTACCTTCACCTGGAGAGGAAGGTGAAGGTAAATCAGAAAGCCTCAAACCATCCCAAAACAGCCAGTGAAAACAAGCAATGAACAACTGCTAGCTAATTTGGGAAATGGTTTGTTTTTAGCTGTGAGAGGATGTTTACACCAGTAAAGAATATTAAATTGTTACAATGGGCCTACATCTGATCATAAGCCAATTATATCAGTAACATCAATATTTTCTCCAATTTGCTTGGTAGTAATACTGGAATATTAGTTGTTAAATGTAGCCATGGTGATAGAATTCATGTGTACTCACAGCTTCAGACTTTGGTGGGACTGGGGGCGGAGCTAGACAGATTTCAGAGCTGACCATTGGACCCATATGACAGGAGGAGACGGGGTATGATATGACAGCCATGGAGGTGGCGATAGTGTTGCTGGTGCCTCTTGGATCCTCGCCRCCTACACTGTGACCTCCTCCTCCYCGACTTGATCTCAAGTGGTCCAGCCACAGCTCCTCGTAGGGAACATCCGACTGGCTCATGTCCTCCAGCAGCTCAGGGAAGAGGTACTCTGTGTCAACCGAATCAGCCGGCACGCCCTCGGATGGCAGGAGCACCCAGTCTCCGCACAGCGTCATGCAGCCCTGCAGGTTGACCTCRCTGTTGCTGTGCAGGTTGTTGCCATAGACACACACCGAGAGCCGGTGGAATGACTGGGTAAGCTCGTCGCGGGCGTACGTGAGAGAGCTGGGCATGTGCATGTGGGAAGAGCAGCCATTGCTGCTGTTGCTGCTACCACCACTACCACTACTCTTCTTGGGGCTCCTCCCWTCAACGTCATTCCAGTCGGTCCTGACATCACGCACAGCACGGGAATAGTCGTCAATGTCAAACTGCTCCTGGCAGTAGGTGAACCAGCGGTGCACCATGGTGTCCAGCCACAGCTCGTTCTGAAGCAACCCTTCAGGGATGATGAACTTGGGCATGGAGGCCATGTGGAGCGGGAAGTGGACGGGGATGATCTTGTTACTGCGCAGCACGCAGCCCACCACCACCGTCTTGGTCTGGATGTTGACCAACTTGTAGCGGTGACTCTCGCGGATCAGGTGGACGTCATGCTGGTTGCGCGGCGGGCTGCCAGGCACGCTGACGTTGACGGGCAGCCGGGTGTTCTCCACGATGTTGCGGATAGTGTGCTCGCCCTCCAGCATCTGAAGCTCTAGGGGGCTGCAGGTGCTGAAGCGACCCTTACACTGGAAGGGCAGGCTGACACTCTCGTTGGTCCGGTGGTTCATGCAGATGAGRCAGGGCATCTTGCCACGGTTCGCGATCTTGCTGATGGAGTTGAGCTTGCCGATTTTCTTGAAGATGGTGTTGAAGCGCGACTTCTCCTTGGATGCCTTGGCGTACAGGATCTCTGCCTGGCCCATGAGGGTGAGCTCATCACCGGTGCTTAGTGTGATGTTGTACACCTCCGTGTCCTCGTTGCATTCGCCCGAAGCCATCTGTGAGACGAGGACRTGTTGGATTGTAGTCTCATAGCCTAAAGATCACATAACTATAACCCCTAAAAACACTCCAATTGACCTCCTTATGACAATGTCACATCTGTAGATTTTGGAAATGTACATAACTTACAAGTCACTAAGGCTAAAATTAACTTTTGATTAACTATCAACCAATAGCAACTGACCTTCACATTGAACGTAATTTCCTCCATGACATACACCCGTTCGGGAAATGCTTTGGCCACCTCCTCCACACTGTTGAAGTACTGCACCGGCTCCTTGACATCTCTGTCCTGCTCCAGCAGCTTAAACTGACCTACAGGAAGGGGTGGAGAGAATCAGACAGGATAGCCTAGCTGCATGTTACCTTTGTTTATGTTACTGGATAGGATAGGCCCTTTTAGTTTAGTCTGTGCTTCAAAAGGAAACATCTCTGAAATATTTCAGTGAACACACAACAAAGACCCTTTGGGAACATTGCTATCTGAATAACCCTGGTTCCCAGCAGTAGCCTCAGCCTGCACCAGGCCAAGCTTTCATTGCAACCTCAATGTTCCAGTGTTATGTACAGTGTTTCTGTGAATCAGTTTTACAGTCTGACTAAGTACACTTCCCATATGCTGTGAGGCGAGAGCATTGATCATATGTCAGTCTGAGGTCCCATTGGCCAGATCAGTTGGATTGGTGCAGGCGCAGCAGAGAGTCAGTGATGTAAAAAGGGTACCGTCTGTGTAATCATTGATTCAAGCCTGAGAATCTTTTAAGATTAGTGAAATGGGACTGTGCCTGTTCTAAACCCTGAGCAAACAGTACAATGTGCGTGTTTGCATGTTTGATTCTAGCACAGGATTTAAAATGTACTGGTAGTACAAATCAATGTATTTTTCCTTGATTATTCCCAATCTGGCCCTCAACCATCACGGTCACCTAATAATCCCCAGTTTACAATTGGCTCATTCATCCCCCTCCTCTCCCCTGTAACTATTCCCCAGGTCGTTGCTGCAAATGAGAACGTGTTCTCAGTCAACTTACCTGGTAAAATAACGGATAAATAAATAAATTAACTTCAATGGCTTTAGAAAGAGATTGAAAAGCTTGTTAACAATAAAATAAGCTTTTAGCAAAGATCTGTCTAATCAGTCCATGTGAAGTGTGATGTAAAATAGGTTGCTTAAATGATATGCTAGACTGTGGCAAGGAWGAGTCATAGTGAATGTTGTAAAGGTTGAGTGGGTTTAGTTTACTGATTAATATTACTCTAAGGCATTCACATACATCTGAATAAACATTGCCACGTGAACCACTGACAAAGTAGATTTAAAAATRGAACAGTGATTTGACTAACCTTCATAATGTACCGGGATCTCTATTTTGGGCCCAATGACATAATGGCCTTCCTCCAGACTGTGTGCAGTGATTGTAGTCCATTGACGACAGGAATGAATCAAGAGGTAGTCATTGTCTCGTAAGACGTCCACCAACTCACCTGGAGAAGAGACACTTTTTCATTCAAATTACACAAGTAGCAAACATCACTGTCATAAAAAAAAAATTGCAAAATTTTTTACAGATTGATTTGAATACWGTAATATCAATMATTTAAATGTATAACTAGTCATCAGTCCCACATGAATGGTATATTTTACATGATTAACGTTAGCGTATCACCTCATGTTTAATGTAGACTTTAAGCATTAATCTAGACTAACTGTAGGCTAAAATGTAAAAAATATTGTTTTCAATGGCTATGTAGCTAAAGCTTTAAATAGAACTGTAGATATGGCTATCATGGCCTAAACCAAATTACATTTGCATGTGAAAAAATCTCTGCATTTGCTCTATTGTTTASCTACGTTTTTGTTGGTAGCCCACTCTTGGACTGCATGCTACAGAAAAAACTATTGCAATGCATTCCTCTTTCAATTACAAATGTAACGTTATGTTTATTTATTTAAGTAGGCAAGTCAGTTAAGAACAAATTATTATTTACAATGATGGCCTACCACGGCTAAACCCTAACGACACTGGGCCAATTGTGCGCTGCCCTATGGGACTCCCAATCACGACCGGTTGTGATACAGCCTGGAATCGAACCAGGGTCAGTATGACGCCTCTAGCAYTGAGATGCAGTGCCGGGAACTTGATAACAATCAAGCAATGAATCTAGCTAGCTACAAGCGTTTATACATTTCTTCTATTTTTTCAAATTGTATTAAAAGGCTAGGTAAGCTTTTGCAACTTTGTTGACTAACGTTAGCTAGCCTCTTGTCATTGTTGACAACGTAGCTAACTTAATTGGCTTACTGCCATTTTAAGCAGCGTATTAACTCGTTAACCCTTACTAAAAACAATATATTGCTCAAAGTTTACCTACCACTGTCCAACTTCACAATTTGCGGCAATCTATAAACACTGACAAGTCGATCTAAGGGTAAAGACGTCGTGCTCCATGATACATCTTTCAAATTGTTGTACAGCATTGATCCAAGGTCCATGTTAGCTTGTAAACAGACGACATGCATAGCATGAACGCACCACTTYCCGGCGTTGCTGCTAGCTTTGCATTGTTTTCAGGCATGTAACCTACACCTTTMTTTTGGTTCGGTTTTGTTTATTTTGAGGTTAGCTAGCTATTTTTTTTCCTGAATTGTCGCACAGCCATGTTGGCTCCGTGCTAGCTAGTATGCTAGTTGCACCTAAATTGACAGGAAATGCTGTGTATTGAAACCATAGATATCTGCACAWGCCAGACGCCTACTTCTCAAACTATTCCCTTGTCTGGGTCGTCACTAGTTACCACAGCCAKAAACCCCGCCTATTTCTAAAATGTTACACTTCTAACCTTATGCCTAACCCTAACCTTAAAGACAAAAAAGCTMATTTTTGTTTTCATTAATTTGTACGATATAGCCGGTTTTTACTGTGGCCTGCCAGTCAGCTTTTGAATTCACCGCAAGGCCAAGCTTKAGACTCAACACAAACAGGGGAATCCAAGGGAGAATATCATGAGGTAATTCAAGTCTTTATTTTACTTTGTGTCCTACTCGAACAACTATCAGGCTGACAAATGTTATGCATATAACATATATAAACGCATATATTGTGCTTTAAATGKTATGCATATTATTTATCCACACGAGAAAGAAACTAGTTAAATTACTTAGTGGGAGCTGAAGAAGATCGGTGCCTGCAGGGTGGGGGATCAAAACAGCCAATTTCCTTCTTGAAAGTCCACTTTCAACCTTATATGCCTAGGCTACTCCAGCACCATTCATGCATACATTTGTAATGCTATACTTGTAGGAGAATGTGACCTGTTGGTCAATGTTATTAAACCATACTTGTTTTCTTAGAGAAGGTCACACAGACCCTGTCGTTTTCCACACTGTCCTTCTGTATCTATCAAGCTATGAGCATATAGGTAGCGTACTTGATCTTGTGGATAGCCTTTCTCTTGGTCCAAGTCAGAGATAAGTCTTAGCAAAGCCAGCTGTTGCCTCTTTGAAAGGAACATGAACAGCGTTTTCTCAGCTCAATACTCTCTGTCACGTAAATAGATCAAGAGGACTGCCTATGGAACGCCGTTTGGGTCTTAAAGCACGTGGTCAAAATGCTGCTTGTGTAAAGTAAACAGGTGCCGGCGCTAAATTAACGTCTTCATGCGCTAAATTAACGCCTACAGAGTCAAATAAGCGCGTGCAAATGTGCTTGCATGCTGTTCAACATGTGCTAAATAAACGGCTGCAAGCGGTCCTGCACACGTCATCCTGCACACGTCAAGACACGCTAACTTAAAGCGTTCCTTAATATGCTAAATTCCCTAGCTCCTTCTTTCAACCAGATTTCACAGTTTGAAGGAACTTCCTTTTCCACCGCAAGCAGAGTTTGAACCTTTACAAGGTAACGGTTTTGTCTTTGAAATTTGTTGTTACTGAATCGTAAAGTTTATCAGCTAGTTTACAGTGGAAGGATCTGTTTCTCATCAYTGGCTATAAAATTCAGCTAACATCAATCTAGCACCAGKATCAGCAGTGCTTAGCATAAACTAAATCAGATATTTTGCTAGCTAATTTAGCTAACGTCGGTTGCCTCGAACCCCGGCCACATTATATCATATAGTTAGCCTCAAACTTTGCCCTGTCATACTGCTAGACGCAGTGAACGGCACCGTCTTGTGTTTTATTAAAAGCCTGTCTGAAAAAAACATGTAAACTATACAAAGCCACGGAAAACGCATAGGACTGTGTTAATACTATCAAGGTAAGACAACTTAAAACTTCTCTGCGCTACGGATCCTTTTACGGGATCATTTTCCTAAACAACCGCTGAATTGCAGGGCGCAAAATATTACTAAAAATATTTATAATCATGCAATCACAAGTGAATATACAAACACAGCTTAGCTTGTTGAAAATATGCTTTACAGAGAAAGAAATACAAGCTTTTGTGAGTGTATCAATCAATGCTAGAAAGCTAGCCCCAAATTAGCATGGTCACGAAAGTCAGAAAAGCAATAAAATTAATCGCTTACCTCGGATGTTTGCACTCACGAGACTCCCAGTTACACAATAATGTTATTTTTGTACGATAAATATTACTTTTTAACAACAAAAGCCAATTTGGGTTGCGCGTTATGTTCGGAAAACTACAGTCTGTTCCGGTCCTGAAAGCAGAAGAAATTCCCAAACGTATCGGATTCAAAAATATTACTAAAATATTTATAATCATGCAATCAGAAGTGAAATATACCAAACACAGCTTAGCTTGTTGTTAATCCACCTATCGTGTCAGATTTTGAAATATACTTTTGCAACGAAAGCAATCTAAGCTTTTGTGAGTGTATCAATCAATGCTAGAACAGTTAGCCTTATATTAGCTTGGTCACGAAAGTCAGAAAAGCAATAAAATTAATCGGCTTACCTTTGATAATCTTCGATGTTTGCACTCATGAGACTCCAGTTACACAACAAATGTTCTTTTTTGTTACTTTTATAACAAAAAAACGCATTTGGGTTGTGCATTATGTTCAGAAAACCAAGCCTCTTTCTGTTCGTTCAACGAAAATTCCAAAAGTATCCGTAATGGTCGTAGAAACATGTCAAATGTTTTTTTTATAATCAATCCTCAGGTTGTTTTTAACAACATAAATCGATAATATTTCAACCGGACCCAGGGGCGAAAATCTGATATCAACCTTGGAGGGGACAATTACATGACATTTTCTCAAGAGCAATTCCTGAGGGGGACACCAAAAGTAGTGCTGTAACACATAGCCTACGTTGTAATATGTTAAATGTTATTGAGGAAGCATAATTCCTACAACTGAATAATTGATAGGTACAGTAGTTAACTGAAGGGTTTAACCCATTGTTCAAATGTTTAAATCAATACTACTACTAATAATAGTTATAGCAGTGCTCCTTACCAGTCCAGTATGTATGTAGGTATTCGTACTTACAACCAGCAATATCAAGAAAGGCCAGTAGGTAGCAATGGTACTGTACACTGTATGGGTGTAGTTTTCATAAATACAATGAGATGGTGTGATCACATCTAAAAGAGTCTCCATTGAGAACCATCACAAAGTTGGTCCTCTTGTATTGAATTGACCTTTTAATTTTACTTTTTCTGATACATTTATATAGTCATTAAATGTGCCACTGGCCTGCGTCTACTACAATATCTTTACAAGAACAAAAAGCTTAAAATAAGTACAGTTCTAAAAGCAAAATAACTACTTCAATGAAAAACCCAAATAAATCAAACAAAATATCCTTCAGTCAGTGTCTCAACTCTTCAAACAGCAGCTATGGACAAGTATGTCGCACAAAGTATGCAATTTTAAATAAAATAACATGAAATAAATAATTTGTAAGTGTACTGTCATGTACTAAAAACKACTAAACAAAAGAACAAATATCAATTACACCAGGGGTTCTCAAACAGGGGTCCATGGACTAATTGCAAGGGGTCCGTGAAATAAAAAAGTGKAATGAATGTAGTCAGTACCACAAGGTTTCCAGTAAGTTTACATATAATATAGAGTGGAGGTCCCTGAGGACCGCTCAAAACCTTGCCTCAAGTCCCTCTTGAGACTGTCCAGCCTGTCTTTATGTACATTACAGACAACTACGCCGTTCAGTCTCTCTTGGCCCATGCTAGCCCGTAACCAAGTCTTCAACCTGCGGAGTGCACTGAAACTCCTCTCAGCCTCACATGAAGACACTGGCACCACAAACAAAATTCTGATCAGCACCTCAACTTTGTCAAACAACCCCCGCACTTCCACTGGAAGCCTCCTCAGGACCTCTGCTGCCTCACCACTGCTGCTACAGGGGTATTTGTTGTGAAAGAGAGGGATCTGCACTGAAAGAGAATCTATGTTCAGTTCTGGGTACTGATCTAAAGACTCATCCAACTCCCCCGTGAGAAGCGCTCTTTCCAACTTTTGCAGGACGTTTAGACCGTCCTGGTCAAAACGGTCGCCAAACTGAAMCTCCACACCATCCAACACTTAAAWAMATTCTGCCCTATAGTGATCCACTGCTTTGCCAGCAAATCGCCTTGAGTGCATCTCAATGGAATCAATAGAGTCAATCAATGTTGCTTTCTCATACAGTGCAAGGTAGCTTTCGTCATTTCTCGTGCCCCTAAAAGATGACCGCACACACTCGCCTKCATACCAGAGACAGTCTGAGTTTTCTTCTGCAGTGAAATGTTTAGACATTCAAGCTCTCCAAGAACAGCAGAGGCAAGTGTGAGGCCCAACACAGTCTTGCCTTTKCTGAAGTGCTCGAATAAGCCACKGGCAGTTGAAGCTGTCTTGGATGCAGATTTTGCCATCTCCTCTAGGCTGCTTAGTACCCGCTCATACTGCCCTAGCACAGCTCTAATAGCAGTATTCYGCACAGTCCACCTTGTTGGACATAGGGGTTTCCGGGTGGGCAGATGTGTTTCTTTGGACGTGGCAATTGATTCAAACATGCTCTTAAACTTTCCTGACTGGCCATAGAGGACACATAACTGATGGACCCAATAAAGGGAATCCCGGATCAGTGGGGAGGCTGAGCAGCCAGCCTGTGTAATCAGATTTACACAGTGTGCTCCACAATTGACATAGAGGGCTAATGGCTGCTGCCTCCTCACAATTGCCTGTGCACCTGTGTATTTTCCTGCCATGTTTGAGGCACCATCGTAACTCTGCCCACGTAAGCCAGACATGGGCAAATTGAGCCTCAACAACACTTCAGTTGCCACTTTYGCAATGCCCTCGCCTGTTGTCTCCGACACCCTGTATAGCCCAATAAACTCCTTGTGAGTTTATCGCACTGGACCCAGCATGACCACTTCCTGTGCCTTGTCAACAGTTTGTGCTAACTGGTCTTAGATTGTYTATTGAACTGTGTTTTGGGATAAATTAGCAAAACAATAAACTGATTATCACAAAATTTTWAAGATTGACTGCCAACAAAAACAAACMAAATCCATGTGGAAAAGTTCTCATGAACTACAACCCAATTTATTTTCAAACTTAGTGCAAATTAACAGTAACATAACATCCATCACAGTATAAAGTTACTTACCTTCTCCAACTTCTCTCTGAAGTCATATTCCGCAATTTCTTTCAGTTCTGGCACAGGAGGTTGAAGGCCACACACTTGCCTGTATAGCCTCACTGAAAAAATGTGGCTCTACACCCCCATGTAAAAGGTCATTTAAAGGCTTATACATTTCAAAAACATGGAGAAAGCAATAAAGCTGTCAAACATAATGTGATTGTGTTCTGAATATGATTTACAGAAGACAAATGTAGCCGCATGCATCACTCACTATAGAATGTGTAGGTCAAGAAGACCTTTTAAGGATGCATGTAGCTCTATTTTTCAATAATATTTTCAATGTGTATTACATGCAGACGGTGTTGTTTTCTCCTCCCTGGTCCATCCTAACTCTGGAGGAAACACCATATCTGGAGACAGCATTCATGAAGCAATCCATTACAGTACTGCTGTGATTGTTGCTGGAAGCACGGAGAAACACAACGAGGCGGCTGCACCAACCAATGCCACCATGTATGACTATCCTCCACCTAAATCAGAAAACACAGCACTGGTAGATACAAAAGCTGAAGACACATGAAATATACAAACATCACCATCCTCCTTTACCACTTAGATGCTGCATCTGGTACCTGCAGTATATAACAAAGCAGCAGACCAGATATTAAATTAACATCCAAAATGTGGAACAATGTTAACTAATCAAGTTAATCAGTCAAGAGGACAGACTCCCCCGTTGTTCACACTTAGGCACAAATACTTTGTTCCAACCATTTTTGCCTCAGTATGTCCTCAATATAAACATGTTTGTTAATTTCATGATGCAGATATTCTATCGATCACAGAAGTAGCAGAAACACAATAAAACAATTATTATCCACATGACTGACATATTGGGCCATTGCTTGCTAAACTGAACTGTTAATTGTTGATGAACAATTTGAGATGTTACAATGTACAACTTCTCACCAGTGATATAGATAATTGTGTCTATCACAAAGATACATCATCCTTATCAGTTTGTGGTTTCCATCAAGGTGCCATAACGAGTTTGATCCAGCAACACGGTATGACCTTCTATGCAGCCTCTGCGACATGGCTCTGAGGGCAGCCGCCCTCGGGTTAACACGAAGCATGCTGTCACTCACTCTGCGTCTCTGCACCCGGATTCCCAACGCCCTTAATTGTGCTCGAACAGCCTCCGGTCCAAGTTTGTCGCTCCCAGCCACCAAGTCCTTAATCTTTTCATCCAGAGCCAAGTCTGACATGTCAGAATATAACAGTGCATGTGACAGATTGATGTGTCTGGGGAAAAATTTGTAACGGTGGACAGGGATGAGGTAATGTATATCATCATAGTCATTTTAAAGTCCTGTCTTGATTGGAGCCATTCTAAAATTGTTTGATTGGTAAGAAACTGGAAACCATGCATCTAGTCTGTAGTTTATAGCATTACGCCCAAGAACAACTGACCTTAGACAATGTTTGAGTGTTGATCAGGACACATGTAGAATATCTGCCATCTGAGACACACAAAGCACAGGACATCAGAAACCTCAGTTGCTCTTGAGTGATGGCATAACAAGGTGCACCTCTAGCTCCTCTCCAAGTCCGAGGAGCCCGGTAACCGGAGCTGGCTGTAACAACAATGCAATGYGTTTAGGCTACTTAATGTATTGTCACGCCTCCCGCACCCCTCATTCCAAAAACACTCTTAAATTATAGTAACTGTCATAAATTGTGGCCAAGTAATGTTTTTATAATATTGGATTTTAAAGCCATAAATAGAAATGTTGACCAAGAACGAATACAATGGCCAGCAGGAGAAGGAAGAGTGAAAAAAACAACAGTAAACCCAACCACACCCACTACAATGCTGCTTACCTTGTTGTGCATCAGCCTCCCCCTAGCTCAGTCAAGGCTCCTCTGCATGGTTTYCATTCTGCAAGAGACAGTTTTGTGAAATTAGAGACCATAGGACTGCGATTCCTGTTAAAACAGTGCCATAGTGTTAACGTTCCTGGTTCTGAAGTTGTTAATTTCTGCATCATAGGCTTAGATGAAATATTAACATTTCAAAGGGTATTCAAAAGTAATATCTGTGCTGTTGGAAAGCTGGTATGTTGTAGATATTAGCAAAGTTTTTACAGGGTTGTCTTAGGTCAAATGAGCTTTATGTGAGTTTTGTAAATGTTTTCATGCTAATCGCGAGCTAGCGCCGCTAAGGGTTTTACATGTAGTGTTGGTACATGGAATAAGACATTCCCACATACAGTATACACATACAGAGGCATTTTTCAGCTATGATTTTACCACTCAGAATCCAGAATGGACATGACAATGTGGCCAGCACAGGATGTAATACACCCTTACAACAATCTACTTTTTGTTCTTTACTTCTTATCTAGTTAACTGCTACTGTGTGTCAAGAAAAGAGCCCCAATTAGGGGTTAGTGTACTCCAGTAAAAAAGGGCTGGTTTAGATCAAAAACTATTGCCCCGTGTCCCCATTCATAGGGGCATGAGAGACTAGTCAGTGGTAGAATTGAGTTGCCACTTTATTGGCCCAAACACCCACAGACCCACAAGGTTGAGGTTACTCATGGACAGTAATTTGTAAGTTAATTTTTTTTGTTGCATTGATGCATTGTCTTATAACTGTCCAAGAATAGGATCCAAATTGTTAAGAAATATTTGTTCCCATAAATACAAAGGAGGATGTCACTCCTTATACCTCTGGCACTTTAGTCAGACTGTAAAAACTTTATGATGGGGCCGGCAACGTAGTTCCCATTGACTAAGCACCACAGAGCCAATCAGGAGAGAATACACAGGTCAAGGCTACCAATTGAAAGTCAAGGGGTGTGTCTCTGCCTTTTTGGATTACTCTCTCTACAGAGAACCTCTGTGGTTCTGCGCATGTCTGAAAGTGACAGAGCCAGCAGCCAAGCGAGTTTTTCACAGTATGTCATAAACAATTATTACACTTATGAATGTATGTAAAATGTTTATGTATTAGATCCAGTACAACTAAGAACTGAATTTGAATGCAGCGTGTTCCTGATTTCCTCTTTCTGTCCAGCAGGGTCAACCAAAAACACTTGGCATGATGGTTCATGCAAATACTGGGGATGCAATATAGAAATGTATTGATCCCTTAAATGATTTTACTATTAAATTAACCATATCACAACCCTCATACCTCGTCACAAAACTGTACCTAAATCAATTTTGGAAAAAGGATTTTACAATGTCGTCTTTGCAATAAGGGCTGTGAAAAGCAGACTGGACTCTTGTGGYAAAGAGCTGGGKGACAAATGCAAATATTAAACAAACTTGTAAAAGTATGCTTTAGACTAACAACATCCAGCTTAGTGACAACATGACAACTAATGTCACACCATGCAGCTGTATGCCAATGACAAAGGACAGTTACACGTATTTCCAAACAAATGTGGACAAAAACATGACTAACTATTACAAACAATAGCAAGTATTGCATGGAGTGCATAAGGATGACCAGTATACAAGCAAACAGAACTTTATTTACTATTTTAGAGGCCACYCTCAGGCAAATGAGTCYGGTACATCTGGACCAGAACCAGGTTATTYTCCAGTGCTGTGACCATCATCAAAAGAAAAGTCCTGAAAATAGTGATGACTCTACTGTCACTACAACAGCATCCCCCTCTACTGTCCATATCGCACARCTGACTTAACATTTACCATTGCACTGAGCTGTAGTATTTCTTTATTTAACATACAKCTGTGGAAGTGTTTTTCAGCTCCCAACAAGATTTTTATGCTGCAAAGTCAAAATAAACAGAACTAGTTAGTAGTATATGTTTATGTACCAGGAAAACAAGGCTTTGACTTTAAATKACTTACCAGAGTCACAAAAGCTTAGTGTTCTTGATATTTCAACATAGTAARGACARGAACKCTTTTAGACCTACAAGCTAAGAAGGCTATGGATATGGGAATCTCAGTTGTCATGGATCTGGGGGCGTCTACAGCTAGAGGGCTCTCATGGTTCTTGGAGTGTAGACAAATGGTAGAAAGTGAGAGGGTGTTACGAAATGGGAGTGGGTTGGGGTGCTTATAACATAATGACACCTGACTGGAGCTAGACTGAAAAGGCATCAATACCGTCCACTCAGCAGGGCCTGAGAAAGCAAGAAACTGGAGACATTTTATGCCCGACCATAAGACTTACTAAAATGATAACATTGACTCTGAATTTCAACAGTGACGCAGTCWATGACTATCCTATTGAAGCTTGAGGACTGTTAGAAAGGAGTCTAAGGACCATTGAATATCCTGCGTTGTGAGATTGTAATGTCCTGGAAGGGTTTGAGGGTACAAGGGGGTAGGAGATAATAGTAATCACTGTTAACTACTCTATCAGTCAGATACTCTCTTTTTCTCCAAATTACTTCTAAGTGTGGGTGTCCACTGTCCACACCTACTGGGTCTCAGGCCTACAGATTTAAGTCTAATAGCATGACATTAAAGTAGACATACATCAGAGTGTGCGATATGAAGGCATAGTCAGTGGACATTCTGAACCTTGTTTGAGGTCAGTAGGTCACATGACCAAGGAGCTATTGAAATTTTAAATTTGGAAAAATTAATGTCAAAACGTGTGAGCTGAAAATGTACAAACTAAAGGGTGTGCAATGTGTAGGCCCACTGAGTGTACATTCTGAGCCTTGTTTGAAGTCAGTAGGTCAAATGACCAAGGAGCTATTGAAATTCAAAAATGTTAATAAATAATTTAAAATAGTGCGAGATGTAAATCGACAAAAAAAATGTGTGCAATGTGTGTCTATGCCATCGGGTTAGCTACAACCAGTTTTGAAAGTTTTGGGAGTAATGGTTAGAGCTATTGAAATTTGAAAAATGTTGTGACGGTCCCTAACTGCGTTTGGTGGACGTAAGGAAAACTACAGGCGAATATCTGTCAAATATTCAACCTGAAACTGTCTTTACCTCTGTGCTCATAATGCCTGCAAGCATGCCTGCGATCAGCTGTCATTGGATATTGAAACAATTSTTTTAARGATCTACAGCCATGTCTCAGTATCTGCTTCCCGAWGAGAGGGACTGTGAGTGGCGTGAAATTCTGCAACATTCTCTTCATCCAGCTGTCGATCGTCTCCTGCAAAGCTGGCCAGCTCTTACTTCATACTTCAGGTCCCTTGGAGACCTGTCCTGTGGCACTGAAGAGTATTTTTGAGTATGAAGATAAAACAGAAGCTGCTAAGATTTGTGTTTTTTCCACAACGTGGGGTGTGTTTTTGACCAACTCGTAAAAAAGCTGGAGGAAACAACGCTCAACATCACAGATGTTTACGAGGAAGTCCAAAAGTTCACAATGAAGATGCTTCAGTGGAAACAGGACAGCTTTTTTGGATACCAGACCAAGCAGCTGATGGACAAACAATTGTCAGCTCAAAGGTCCAAGCAGCAACAGGACTTTGAAGTTCTATGACACTGTCATTACATGCATTGACAAGTGGTTTGATTTCTCACCAGAAAATGKAATGGTGAAACAGACCGGCTTCTATGAGTAGCTCTCCTTCACTGACCTGGAGCAGGTGGTGGTTGCCCTCAAATGAAGAGTTTTGTGCTAGCCKGGAGGAAATACAGACAGGATACCATAAAATCCACCAGTGAGAAGTGAGTGGCAGTTTCCCAAAACCTAGGGAAAGCCAACATGATCAACATGTTCAGGATTGTCTAATTTGTCCTCAGTGTGCCAGGCTCAAATGCCTTTGTAGAGAGGATTTTCTCTGATGACCATTAAATGGTCAGACTCAAGAAACAGATGCAGCACAGAGGCTCTGTGACAGAGCCGATCAAAATGAACTCTAGATATCTGTGAACTGTGACTTGTCATGTAANATGACCAAGGAGCTATTGAAATTCAAAAATGTTAATAAATAATTTAAAATAGTGCGAGATGTAAATCGACAAAAAAAATGTGTGCAATGTGTGTCTGCCATCGGGTTAGCTACAACCAGTTTTGAAAGTTTTAGGAGTAATGGTTAGAGCTATTAAAATTTGAAAAATGTGATTTGTCACTATGTTGACGGTCCCTAACTGCTGTTGGTGGACGTAAGGAAAACTACAGGCGAATATCTGTCAAATATTCAACCTGAAACTGTCTTTACCTCTGTGCTCATAATGCCTGCAAGCATGCCTGCGATCAGCTGTCATTGGATATTGAAACAATTGTTTTAAAGATCTACAGCCATGTCTCAGTATCTGCTTCCCGAWGAGAGGGACTGTGAGTGGCGTGAAATTCTGCAACATTCTCTTCATCCAGCTGTCGATCGTCTCCTGCAAAGCTGGCCAGCTCTTACTTCATACTTCAGGTCCCTTGGAGACCTGTCCTGTGGCACTGAAGAGTATTTTTGAGTATGAAGATAAAACAGAAGCTGCTAAGATTTGTGTTTTTTCCACAACGTGGGGTGTGTTTTTGACCAACTCGTAAAAAAGCTGGAGGAAACAACGCTCAACATCACAGATGTTTACGAGGAAGTCCAAAAGTTCACAATGAAGATGCTTCAGTGGAAACAGGACAGCTTTTTTGGATACCAGACCAAGCAGCTGATGGACAAACAATTGTCAGCTCAAAGGTCCAAGCAGCAACAGGACTTTGAAGTTCTATGACACTGTCATTACATGCATTGACAAGTGGTTTGATTTCTCACCAGAAAATGKAATGGTGAAACAGACCGGCTTCTATGAGTAGCTCTCCTTCACTGACCTGGAGCAGGTGGTGGTTGCCCTCAAATGAAGAGTTTTGTGCTAGCCKGGAGGAAATACAGACAGGATACCATAAAATCCACCAGTGAGAAGTGAGTGGCAGTTTCCCAAAACCTAGGGAAAGCCAACATGATCAACATGTTCAGGATTGTCTAATTTGTCCTCAGTGTGCCAGGCTCAAATGCCTTTGTAGAGAGGATTTTCTCTGATGACCACTAAATGGTCAGACTCAAGAAACAGATGCCACACAGAGGCTCTGTGACAGAGCTGATCAAAATGAACTCTAGATATCTGTGAACTGTGACTTGTCATGTAAGGGCTTCTCTCTGGCTATGCAAAATGACAAAGGACTGCTTGAATCAGTCAAGAGCAGCAAAAAACATCCATGGAGAAAGTACATTTGGTGAGTGACTCATGCCCCTCTTTTCCTCTTTTGAAATGTATTTATTTTTTGCTGTAAAGGTCAAAATTGTGATTTCTTTGTTMATTTATTTAGAGATTTATTCACAAGTTTACATAATGATACAGTTTTAGTAAAGCTATAGACTAAATGGAATATAAAAATGTTTTGCCTTTCCAATTGAATAAGAATATGAATATACACAGTCACATAACACCATACACACACCGCCGTGGCACTGTGCAATGGCACGCCACCTTTTGTCCCTTATTTGGTAGAGAAAGTTGGCAACCCTACGTACCCCCCCCCC
>NC_036854.1:29178783-29242571 GCF_002910315.2 Salvelinus sp. IW2-2015 | reverse complement strand
CTATCTTTTCCACAACGTGGGGTGTGTTTTTGACCAACTCGTAAAAAAGCTGGAGAAACAACGCTCAACATCACAGATGTTTACGAGGAAGTCCAAAGTTCACAATGAAATGCTTCAGTGGAAACAGGACAGCTTTTTTGGATACCAGACCAAGCAGCTGATGGACAAACAATTGTCAGCTCAAAGGTCCAAGCAGCAACAGGACTTTGAAGTTCTATGACACTGTCATTACATTCATTGACAAGTGGTTTGATTTCTCACCAGAAAATGTAATGGTGAAACAGACCGGCTTCTATGAGTAGCTCTCTCTACTGACTGGAGCAGGTGGTGGTTGCCCTCAAATGAAGAGTTTTTGTGCTAGCCTGGAGGAAATACAGACAGGATACCATAAAATCCACCAGTGAGAAGTGAGTGGCAGTTTCCAAAACCTAGGGAAAGCCAACATGATCAACATGTTCAGGATTGTCTAATTTGTCCTCAGTGTGCCAGGCTCAAATGCCTTTGTAGAGAGGATTTTCTCTGAGACCACTAAAAGTCAGACTCAAGAAACAGATGCCACACAGAGGCTCTGTGACAGAGCTGATCAAAATGAACTCTAGATATCTGTGAACTGTGACTTGTCATGTAAGGGCTTCTCTCTGGCTATGCAAAATGACAAAGGACTGCTTGAATCAGTCAAGAGCAGCCAAAAAACATCCATGGAGGAAAGTACATTTGGTGAGTGACTCATGCCCCTCTTTTCCTCTTTTGAAATGTATTTATTTTTTGCTGTAAAGTCAAAATTGTGATTTCTTTGTTAATTATTTAGAGATTTATTCACAAGTTTACATAATGATACAGTTTTAGTAAAAGCTATAGACTAAATGGAATATAAAATGTTTTGCCTTTCCAATTGAATAAGAATATGAATATACCCAGTACAATAACACCATACACACAACGCCGTGGCACTGTGCAATGGCACGCACCTTTTTGTCCTTATTTGGTAGAGAGAAAGTTGGCAACCCTACGTACCCCCCCCCCCAAAAAAAAAAGATAGAGGACTGAAATTGTTGCTAATAAAGAAATTAGCCAAACCCAGGATAGATTTGTTTAGGGCCCAAAGGAGTTTTACATGGACGTCAAACTTAAAAGCTGCCAACTCTCACGCATTAGCCGTGAGACACACGCAAGTTCCAAGCACACCAAGACAGTTTTGAAGAGAGCACGACAAAACCTATTACCCTCAGGAGACTGAAAAGATTTGGCATGGATCTTCAGATCCTCGAAAGGTTTTACAGTTGCATCATCGAGAGCATCCTGATGGGTTGCATCACTGCCTGGTATGGCAACTGCCCAGACTCCGACCGCAAAGCACTACAGAGGGTAGTGCGTACTGCCCAGTACATCACCGGGGTCAAGCTTCCTGCCATCCAGAACCTCTGTTCCAGGCAGTGTCAGTGGAAGGCCCTAAAAATTGTCAGACTCCAGCCACCCTAGTCATAAACTGGTACCGCTTGCCATGCGCCAAGTCTAGGTCAAAGAGGCTTCAAAACAGCTTCTACACCCAAGCAATAAGACTCTTGAACAGCTAATCAAATGGCTACCCAGAGTATTTGCACCCCCCATACTGGTACCCCCTTTTATATAGCCCCGCTATTGTTATTTACTGCTGCTTTTTAATTATTCGTTTTTATTATCTATTACTTTTTTAACTGCATTGTTGGTTAAGGGCTTGTAAGTAAGCATTTCACTGTAAGGTTGTATTCGGCGCACCTGTTGTATTTGGCCCATGTGACAAATACAATTTGATTTGAACCTCTTCTCACGCTCACTCTGCGTTTATTATTATTATTTTTTTTTATTATTAAAGTACTGCGTTTATTATTTTTTATCCATTGTATAGTGGGTTAACTTTTCAACCTTGCTTCAAATAGTTTTGAAATCGGAAACTGCAATTTAAATCAAGCGCGGAACCTCTTGCCACAGGACTGTGAACCGCGGCACATTGAAGGATATGATTGGTTATGTAAGGAATCAAGGGGATTGGATGTGCGCTTTAAAGAAACGCCCCTCAAGATTAGAATGGAGGTGAATGGACGTTATCCGCTGAGTTTATACAGCTGTTAAAACAGCACTACAATGATACTCTTTTATGTACAATGTTGTYAACAAAATTAGGTTGCTCCTACTCCCCGCCTATTGCAGAATGCAGCCTTTTAAAGCTGGTACTAAAATCGATTTATTCCCCTCGTTTGGTGATTGGCATTTAGTCTGTGACATCGAAAAGGCAGCARATAGACATACAGTCTGTTATAGCAGGGAAGATTGGTAGGGTGACCTGATTTGTAACTATAAAAATAATTTGGTCAGATTGTGAACCCAAACGTTTAARTTTGATTCTAGAGTGAGGACAATGACTATAACAATTATTTGGTTAGGGTAATCTTGTCTTCAGGAGATTTTATTACCAATGTACTGTATTTAGTCTGATCAGTTGAGCAATTCTCATTCTTAACAAAGGGCTAAAATAAAAGTTAATTAGTGTGCTTGACAGCAACAACACCACTGTTATTCCCCACACTTACAGTCATTTATTATTCCACTTCACAATATTGCCAGTGTCTGATATGTCTACTTGTGTCTTTGAAAATGAATTATATGAGGCAAAGTCTTTTTGCAAGCCATTCGTGGACAATCTTCAATAAGTCCTACAAATAAGCATTGGATGGATATGAAATGCTTCAGGCCATTTTAGGATAGTGCACATGAAAGGCAGAGATAGTAGAGGGGGACTCCTAAACACGCATCATATATCTTGTCTATGTAGAGTAAGATGATGGCAAGGATCTTCAAGTAGTAGGCATAAACCCCCTGAATATTGATATTCATTCGATTTTATTTGAAGGTTTGTTGATTGAGAAATGTATTGTTAAAACAAGAACATTTTCAAACACCTAGCACTTAGGAAACATAGATAAGGGGTGGCCAACCCTCCTGGAGARCAAGCAGGATTTTCTTCCAGCCCTGTTTTAAAGAGTTCACCAAAATTATAAAATACAAAATGTTTGTGTCCTTACCTTGAAAGCAGTATATGGACAAGGAGACTACAATCTATGATTTGGTTACCCACTGCCATCAACCATTAATATTAGTATTTCCTGTGCAGAGCATTCCCACTGACCTTCCCACTATTCCTCACATTTGCCTGTTTTCCCATCTAATTTMATTACTGTCTGAAAGTCTCAAACCACCTAAAAAAAATGAGMATACTTTAAATGTCATCCCCCAAAAGTAWCAAAGTCGTAGAATYTTGAGTGTTCATTTAATGTTCAAAGCATTCTAAATACACCTGACCTGTATTTYCCCCCCACCCTGGTCATAGGCCTGTAAAAATACATAGAATTGCTGGAAATTAGCTTTAAAACAGATGCAGACCACYGTTTAGGCAAAATTTCACTCTAAGCTTTCTTCAAAAGTTGGCAACCCTGCAAATGCATGTTTATTTCATGTGTAACAGTTTAACTTTAGACCGTCCCCTCGCCCCGACCCGGGCGCGAACCAGGGACCCTCTGCACACATCAACAACAGTCACCCACGAAGCATCGTTACCCATCGCTCCACAAAAGCCGCGGCCCTTGCAGAGCAAGGGGAACCACTACTTCAAGGTCTCAAAGCGAGTGACGTAACCGATTGAAACGCTATTAGCGCGCACCACCGCTAACTAGCTAGCCATTTCACATCCGTTACATATGCACTGTTGCAGCCAACACATTTCACATTTTATATTTTAACAGATAATCTTATCCAGGGCGATTAAAAAAAAATATATATATATATATATTATAATTTTTTGGGTGTAATTTTTCATACTGGTCCATCGTGGGAATTGAACCCTCAACCCTGGCATACTGTTACAACACTAAATGGACTGGAGAAAAAAAGGAACTGCGATTCTGTGTAATCATTACACTTCCTTCCTACCTCAGTGGGGGAAATGTCAGTTTAAGAAGAGTGGTTTCACTTTTCTCTCATCATATCACTGTAGCTCAGCGCATTGACTCTATTTGGAACCATGACATTTGTGAACACTCTCAAACAGTGGGATGAGGCAGTGGCCTGTTTCGAACGCGGGGATTCCGCAGCTGCCCTTGGAACATTTCTGGACATCCAGGAAAAGAACTCCAAAATATTTTTCAACATTGGCTGCCTACATTTGATCAATAAGAACCTAGATGCAGCTGAAAAGGTATGGCAGTTTTGACCAAATTTCATCATTAATTAAAAGACAATTCTCTCTTTCCCTGTTTTTACCAAAGAAATCAATACATCTCAGGGTTAAAGTGACTATTACATTGTAATTAAATKTTATTTTACACTTAAAAAATGCAAGTCACAGAAAAAGGGGAAGTTTAGTTTGAGTACACAATGCTTGTGGTACCATTTGATTGGAAGGAAGTCACTGAGTTTTTCTAAATATCACACAGGCTTTGGACAGCTGTATCGGAAAGGATGAACACTTGGCTGTTGCATTCTTTCAAAGGGGGTTGACATTCTACAAAAAAGAAAGGCAAGACAAATCTATCATACTAGGGATGGGTGATTAGATGCATTATAATTGCTTTAAAAAAGAATCGCATTCTTTCGAATGGTGTGTTAAAGGGACATTTCACAATTGTTCATATTCATCATCAGGACCACAACATCAACATGTGAAAACAGTGAGTTTCTGTGATTTTATAGAGGATAAGTGTTTCCGATGACTTCATCTGGAAACATTTATGACATCATCTGGTGTGAATTTAAATTGTGAAATGTCTCTTAAAATGGATAATTGTTTTGTACAATTAAACGTAGCATATTATTTATTCTACATTATTCAGCTGTATATGTGTTTTACATATAGCAGGATAGTGAATTACTTGGATACCTCCTCACTTTGCCTGCAGGTTTGAGGAGTCTTTTGCTGATTTCCAACATGCCTTCAAGGAGTTGAGGGGGAACCAGCTGATCGACT
Source organism: Salvelinus sp. IW2-2015 (assembly GCF_002910315.2). Classification (NCBI taxonomy): domain Eukaryota; kingdom Metazoa; phylum Chordata; class Actinopteri; order Salmoniformes; family Salmonidae; genus Salvelinus; species Salvelinus sp. IW2-2015. The sequence goes on along the minus strand of NC_036854.1, from coordinate 29,237,575 downwards.
ACAAACCTCTTGGTCTGAGATACAAATTATATGCTTGTGAGGTGAGTCCAGGTAAAGATATGATGGAAGTCTTGCCTTTGTAACAATGATTGGATGTCGAATATGTTATGTGTATTTTAGCAACCTATCAACAGCAACCTAACCCAACAAACATCACAGTATGTATACACATAGCAAAAAAGTGCATAGGTGGATGCTACAATGTAAAGCACTTTGAGACCTGGGCGGGAAGTGCTGTATAGCTGTAATTTTACAACAACAAATGTCTGAGTGGTATCACTCCCACAGGTACTGCACAACATGGCGCTGGCCCATGCCCAGCTGGGTCAGTGGGAGAAAGCCAAGGAGAACCTCCTGACTGCTCTGAATCTCAGGACTGAGGCCAAACTCAGCCACATCGACAGAGGTCTGGAGTGCATCCTGGTCGGTGGCCCTTCTCTCTTAAGCCTTTTTCACACTATCATGTCGACCCCAACCATACTGTGCTGGCTTAGATATGTACTTTTTTTAAATTTATTTTTTTACATTGTTTGTTCCAGCAGCTATAGTGGATGAGTAACCAGGCCAGGTGGCTCATCTCAGTAGTGTGAGAAGTGTTTTAATGTGTATTTATTATGCATTTATTAAGTCCTCTGTTAATCCTTATAGAAGCAGAAGCTGTTTGAGCCAGTTAAGGTCCCGGCAAAAGTGCTGTTCAAGCCAAACAAGAACTACGTGGCTGAACTGGAGAAGAAGGACTACCTGGGCAAGGCCAAGGTATCCCTATCATCTCTCTCTCAAAACATAACATGCATATTAACCAGCCAAAATGTTGCGACTTTGTAAATGTGTATACAACATGCATGTCTAGTACCTACTTTGTTTGAGATGTGCAATTTAAGCAATTGAAATGAGTTGTGAATAGCCTTGGGTCTTTCTTTAGGATTGTTATTTGGCAGGTTATTAGTAAGTAGGCATGTCATAAAGTMTTGTTTCATGTTGAACCAGTTTTATTCTCTATCCTCAGGTTGTTTCTTCCATCGTCTTCCAGGATGAGTTCTCTGGCTTTGCTCCGTTACAGCCACAGGTGAAGTGTCATATGATTTGATGTTTTAACAGTGCCTTTAAAAACTGTCAACAATTAAAATAAAAACRATGAACAATTAAAGTAAGAAATTGATTGAGGAGGAATATTCAGTGTAATGTGATGTGCCATTTTTTTGACGGTAAGATTAGGTTGAAGATGTTCCTACCAGACCAAAAGCGCCTGAAGTTATGAGGTAAAGTTCATGTGATCTCGATGTTAATTGTAGGGGACACTGGGGGTGGTTTGACACTTAAAGTAATTGTCCAGTGTTTCCAGATTTCTATGAAATATGACCTATATTTAATTACAATATAAGTGAGATAATTGTCCTTCCAATATATCAAAAAATAAATAAGCGTTTCTCTTTTTGAATGGTTTGGCCGTACCCCAAAAACAGAATGGTGTGGGCTTATACCAGTCATTACAAATATTAATTCACACAAGTAAACCACTGATTAGCCAGCTCAGCCAGTGTGCCAACATGACATCATGTTCTATGAGGAAATAGCAAGCATTTTTAAACTGTCTATTTGAGATACAAGTTTGAGGTGGGGTTTTTTAAGTGTTTTTTTCTACAATTTATGCTTTGGCCACATACTAGCATACTAACGATTCAACAGCATTATTTGGGTATGAGTTAAAGTAGGATATCTCTGTCGCCCCCCGCAGGGCTCTGGAGGGAGAGCCTCACACTGTCCTCTTTGAGTTTGTCCCTGAGACAAGTGATGAGTTAGCTGTGGTGCCTGGCAACATTGTCTTTGTGCTGAACAAAGGATCTGACAACTGGGCCTCTGTCATCTTCAATGAGCGAGTATGAGTACAAACATTACACTGAAATGCTTCATGCATGAAAAATGTGGATCTATTGTACTCATTATGCACAAACATACTTGGTTGATTATGAGTGTCCGGTATTTWAAAAATGATTTGTGTGCAGTGAATTAATTTCAACTTTACATTTTTAGAGGGGGCTTGTTCCTTATAATTTCCTGGAGCGTTTGGAAATAACCTTATCATCTAAGCAAGATCAGGTACATGTCTACTGTCAATATAGTGTTTATTCCTCATGACAAGATGGCATTGACTCTAACGTGTGTCAATGCTGAGCTATAACAAATTGGACATCTTTAAAAGTTGAATCCCCAAAATACTGGTAAATATAGTTTACCCCTCAATTTCTATGTTAATTGTTCCCCCTACGTGGGTTGATTGCTTTCTTGTAGGATGGGACAGACAAGGATGACATCCCAGCGCCACCTAGACGAGAACCACCGAATAGACCTCAGAGAAATTCTGGTAAAGATATTTTATGTAAAACTGGAATGGAAGTTGTATAGTTAACATTTTAATTATTGGCAATGCAACATCACCTATTACAAATTACGTAACTTTTGGGGGTATTATTGCAGCAGCTTCTGCTACTGAAAATCAGAGCATTGGGGACACAAAAACAGAGGTATGAGAATAATTGAAAATCGAATTCAAGACATGTTTCACAGCATGCAATATTCAAAGCAAATATCAATTGTTTATCAGTACTCTACGCTTACACATTTTAAATATCATTGTACGTTTATTTCATTCCCTAGTCTTGCCAGAGTGAAGAGTTTAGTSACCATTCACTTTGTGTAGTGAAAGTGCACTTCACATACACCATAGCAATCTGCATGGTGCCTGGACTTCCCTACACAACAACTCTGGAGAAAATCAGTAACAAACTGGGCCTCCCTGCCACAGTAATCACCTTGAGGTATGGCACTGTTGAAACATTAGCGTCAATTTACTTCAACAATCATTACTATTACAAAACTAAGCTCAGGGTTTTTGTGATTTTTCTCAAGCTATGCCCAAATAGATTCTGATAAAAAAGTGATTGATGAGAACACAAGGATGGAAGATGTTTGGAGCTGTGTCCACAATGGTCGTTTAACACTGTGGTGTGATCTCAAAGAGGTAATGTGGTCATGTACTGTATACAGTATTTGATGTCATAATAGTTTTTTGCTATGTAGATTTTTAATTTACAAATGTAATAGTCAACAAAACTTTGTTCTGACAGATGTCATTATGTGTGTACTAATGTCCCTTCTTTCATGTAATCTACACTACAGGGAATGAGTGAGCAGCTACAAAGCCAGACTCACCTGATGGCGCTTCATTCCTATGAGTCTTCAACTCCAGAGGATCTTGAGTTCCATCAAGGAGATACCATCTTACTTCTCTCCAAAGGTGAGCTACCCATTTCTCTCATGCGGGGCACCATTTCCACAATGCAGAAATCAGTTGTCAGTGTTTTATTCTGTTATATGATATCCTGGAAAAGCTGGAAACCTGCTGTTGTCTTACAGGACACAGAATTAGGGTTACAGAAGCAATAGTACATTCCCATTTTCATTACTTTCTCATGTGGGGCCCCACTTTCTCATGTGGGGCCCCAATAATTTGTGTCAAGAGACTAACTGTATTTTCTCTAATAGCTGTAGAGGCGTACATTGACTTATTGTCATTTGAAAAAGCCTCGACCTAATGTTTTCTTAAAATCCCATAAAAAAAAACGATATTTTGGTATTTGTTTAATTTGTTCTCTGTTGATATAGTCCCAAAATGTTTTGCATGTCAGCAGTCAAGTTTTGAAGATATAGTATTTTCAAGAAGCAAAGTGTCACTTGTCACATCAAAATGATGCGTTTTTAATCCCATGATGCATTTGGATTCATCATGATGTGGCAAGTGATATCTCGAAAACTTGACTGCTGACATGCRAAATATTGTTGGGACTGTAAAACAGTGGGAAAAAATAATGAAACATAGTTTTGGAGTGGATTTCTTTCCTTTTAAAATACAGAAGCAAAAGTAAATTCCCATTTYCATTACTTTCTTTTCAGTCAATGAAGACTGGTTTGAAGGACAGTGCAACGGAAAGAGTGGCATATTTCCGGCATCATTTGTGGAAGAAGTTCCTATGAAAGATAAATAATGTAAAAGGAATGTCATAATGTCAGGATAAGGAACAATGACTTCATAGAGATTGTGGGATTTGTTATTTCTACTTTGAGCATGAGGTCCGGGATTCTATCCGATCACGCTTTGGCAGCTATGCACCTTTTAAAGGCAATGTTCCCACATTCTTGGAAACCACATTCATGGTCCACACTGCATATGTCGGCTGACTCAGCTCAATATGGGATTGAATCCTGGCCTTTGTCTTCTAATCTGGAAACCACCAAACAAACATCATCAAAGAAAAACAGTCGGATTTCAATATTTATGTTGAGGGAAGGCATTTAGGTCTGAAACGTCATTACCTAAGCAAGGACTTTTCTTCAATGGGCTGATATTTACCATGTCATGTTATTGTTAAAGTATGTTATAAGTTTTAATAACCTTTTTGGCCAGCACAAATCAAGCATGCCCAGGTTTTCTACGTATTTTAATAGAAATGCATTTTTTTTGTTTTACATTCTTTTTACAGTTGAATTCAGAAGTTTATATACACTTAGGTTGGAATGATTAAAACTCGTTTTTCAACCACTCCACAAATTTCTTGTTAACAAACTATAGTTTTTGGCAAGTCGGTTAGGACATCTACTTTGTATGACACAAGTCAGTTTTTCCAACAATTGTTTACAGACAGATTATTTAATTTATAATTCACTGTATCACAATACCAGTGGGTCAGAAGTTTACATACACTAAGTTGACTGTGCCTTTAAACAGCTTGGAAAATTCAAGAAAATATCAAGGCTTTAAAAGCTTCTGATAGGCTAATTGACATAATTTGAGTCAATTGGAGGCGTACCTCTGGAGGCGTACCTTCAAGGCCTACCTTCAAACTCAGTGCATCTTTGCTTGACATCATTGGAAAATCAAAAGAAATCAGCCAAGACCGCAGAAAAAAAATTGTAGACCTCCACAAGTCTAGTTCATCGTTGGGAGAAATTTCCAAACGCCTGAAGGTACCACGTTTAGTGTACAAACAATAGTATGCAAGTATAAACACAATGGGATCATGCAGCCGTCATACCGCTCAGGAAGGAGAYGCGTTCTGTCTCCTAGAGATGAACGTACTTTGGTTCCAAAAGTGCAAATCAATCCCAGAACAACAGCAAAGGACCTTGTGAAGATGCTGGAGGAAACGGGTACAAAAGTATTTATATCCACAGTAAAACGAGTCCTATATCGACATAACCTGAAAGGCCTCCCAGCAAGGAAGAAGCCACTGCTCCAAAACCGCCATAAAAAAGCCAGACTATGGTTTGCAACTGCACATGGGGACAAAGATCATACTTTTTGGAGAATTGTCCTCTGGTCTGATGAAAAAAATAGAACTGTTTAGCCATAATGACCATCGTTATGTTTGGAGGAAAAAGGGGAACGCTTGCAAGCCGAAGAACACCATCCCAATCACGAAGCACGGGGGTTTTCAGCATCATGTTGTATGGATGCTTTTCTGCAGGATGGACTGGTGCACTTCACAAAATAGATGGCATCATGAGAAAGGAAAATTATATTGAAGAAACATCTCAAGACATCAGTCAGGAAGTTAAAGCTTGGTCGCAAATGGGTCTTCCAAATGGACAATGACCCCAAGCATACTTCCAAAGTTGTGGCAAAATGGCTTAAGGACAACAAAGTCAAGGTATTGGAGTGGCCATCACAAAGCCCTGACTTCAATCCCATAGAAAATTTGTGGGCAGAACTGAAAAAGCGTGTGCGAGCAAGGAGGCCTATAAACCTGAGTGTTACACCAGCTCTGTCAGGAGGAATGGGCCAAAATTCACCCAACTTATTGTGGGAAGCTTGTGGAAGGCTACCCGAAATGTTTGACCCAAGTTAAACAATTTAAGGGCAATGCTACCAAATACTAATTGAGTGTATGTAAACTTCTGACCCACTGGGAATGTGATGAAAGAAATAAAAGCTCAAATAAATCATTCTCTCTACCATTATTCTGACATTTCACATTCTTAAAATAAAGTGGTGATCCTAACTGACCTAAAACGGGGATTTTTTACTAGGATTAAATGTCAGGAATTGTGAAAAACTGAGTTTAAATGTATTTGGCTAAGGTGTATGTAAACTTCCGACTTCAACTGTATGTGCTTGTATGTATCTGACACCACAAATTGTTCCTGAGGGAACCATCTGCTATACCTAAGTTGTTTTTATGTCATTGTTAAACAAATTAAACATTGGGTATAGCATGGACACAGACTATTCTGAATTGCAGTTTCAGGACCTTTTGGTATGTGTGTGTATATGAAAATAGCTTTCATAGCACATTTGATGTCTGCAAATATGACTGATCCAGCAGCCTATATTAAAGATTTTGAATGACAAAATCATACATAACTCTATTTCATATGTCTCTTGTGATTTACAGTACATGGAGCAAACTGTTGGTGATTAAATAATAACAACAGCGATGAGTGCATTTAAGGAAAACACCCCCAAATAATTATTTATCKGTTTCATTAATCCATTGTTGATATAGTCCCAAAATGTTTTGCCTGTCAGAAATCAAGTGTTCAAGATATTTAACTTTTAAAATACAGCCGGTATRATGCATATTGTTGTATTTTGAAAGGTATGAGACCTTAAACTTTTGGGTGGAATTTTCCTTTAAGTCCAAGTATGTGGTCTCACATTGTCAAAGTTTCATCTGTTACATTTTAACAGTTATGGTTCTGTTCTTTTTTTAAGACGCATATACAGTGCATTCGGGAAGTATTCAGACCTCTTTTGTAACATAACAAAATGTGGACAAACTGTATAAACCTTTATATGCACGCTTCTTACAAAGAGATGTGCATTAAAAAGCCTAAATATTACATGAAAAGGCTTGCACTTTTACGTTTWGCCTCCACGACAAGTTTCAGTGTAGCAAAATAAACTTAACATAAGCATCACGCAAATATAATCCAGTTGATATACAGGTAACTGCCAGAATAAAGGAAACACTTGAGTAAATGTGTGATAGAAAGTATATTGAAAGCAGGTGCTTTCACACAGGTGTGGTTCCTGAGTTAAAGACATTCTCTGGTACTTCTGTTTACTTTTTATCCAGTAATTCTGAAAGTAGCGCTCACGAGGCAAAAGTGTTCCCCAAAAATTGCATCCTACGTCACATGTGCMTCACGTCATTCTCGTCTCTCTCGCATGTTGCTAGCTGTCACTAAAATGGCGATGGGCTGTAAACAGTCGCTTTTAAAACTTTGGATTTCATGGCTAATTGAGGTAARACCGTTATTCTGCTCATAGATTATGTATGTATGAACCAAATAAAATGTATTTATATAGCCCTTCTTACATCAGCTAATATCTCAAAGTGCTGTACAGAAAACCAGCCTAAAACCCCAAACAGTAAGCAATGCAGGTGTAGAAGCACGGTGGCTAGGAAAAACTTCCTAGAAAGGCCGAAACCTAGAGGAACCAGGCTATGAGGGGTGGCCAGTCCTCTTCTGGCTGTGCCGGGTRGAGATTATAACAGAACATGGCCAAGATGGTCAAATGTTCATAAATTACCCGCATGTTCAAATAATAATAATCACAGTAGTTGTCGAGGGTGCAACAGGTCAGCACCTCGGGAGTAAATGTCAAGTTGGCTTTTCATAGTTGATCTTTGAGAGTATCTCTACCGCTCCTGCTGTCTCTAGAGAGTTGAAAACAGCAGGTCTGGGACAGGTAGCACGTCCGGTGAACAGGTCAGGGTTCCATAGCCGCAGGCAGAACAGTTGAAACTGGAGCAGCAGCTACACATTGTCACATCCAGCCCAAAGCGGGAGGTTTAAAAAAGTACTTACTAGTCGCCAAAGCTCCGGAGTATGTCTTTAATTAAGCAATTAACATCCCATCATCCTTAGTCATGTATAAAAATGCCCAGTTCCCCATTATTTTGGCTAACATGGCTAGAGTTTTCAATGACTTTGAAAGAGGGGTCCCAAAAGAGCATCAGTCACCAGATCTCAACCCAATTGAACACGCATGAGACAGCATTTTCCTCCACCACCACCAACAAAACACCAAATTATGTAATTTCTCATGTAAAAATGGTGTCGCATCCATCCAATTGAGTTCCAGACACTTGTAGAATCTATGCCAAGGCACATTGAAGCTGTTATGGCGGCTTATGTTGGTGTTTCCTTTATTTTGTTAGTTAGCTTAGTTATGCAATAATACTGGCCTTAAATGTCTCAGAAGATTGATTGCTTGAATTGGAATCTGTTGAGCTATGACGCAACATAATACAGTGTATATTGTAAATAACTAGATATTATGCATAACATTTTTGCAATGCACTAATTATCTGGATGTGATGAGTGCCTTCATGATAAATGGTCCTGGTCAGTCATCAGCTCCTCTTCGTAGGCAATGCCTTTCCTTCCCTCTAATGCTTTCACCACCAGTGTTTCCGCTCCAGTCCCTGCCAGCTACGGCCCGCCAGGAACGCGGCTGAAACAAAAACAGAAGGACTTATTAAAATTGTAACTGAAGAAGAGACCACTCAACAACCTCTTTATTGTCTTGCAATCCCAGAGTAGAGTTCAGAGTTTTAACACCAACCCAGCCTGTTTTTGGCCTGTTTTTAGCTGTCTGTTCTTCCCACATATCGTACCAGCTGTGTTAGCGTTGGCCACTGAGTGTCTGGTTCTGTAGGACTAGTGAGGAGTGGCGTGATGAAGACACTGGCTCACTGCACAAGAAGCGGGTCGTTCGTAGAGCTCCGGTGATGAGGGAGACATCAGTCTCATCACCATCCTTGAGGTCGTCAGGATTCACAAAGGCCACATGCTTGCATCCACCTACAACAGGTTTTTACTATTAGTCATATTACCTATAGCCTGGTCTCAGATCTGTTTGTGCTGTCTTGCCAACTCATCAAACAGATCTGGGACCAGGCTATGATATGCACAGTGAAGCAGAAGCTAGGTCTATTCTTGTTCACAATATTATTGGCCAAAAGTTTAATTCAGCAGCAAATCAATGTCAATCCGATCCTACCTGGAAGGAGATCCCTGAAGTCTGTGACGTACTCTCCCAACCATTCCCTGTTCTTATTGTAGGCCACCTCCATTTCAAAGGCGGTCACGACCTGTTTGTAGAACTCACTGGAGTCCAATAGAGTTCTCAGGACATGCGATCAGTACATAAATGTCAATCTCATGAAAGTTWGCCAGTTTGGCCAGATTCAGTTTCCTCATGGCAAACATGTTGCTCTTTTTCCCTGCTCTGTGGTTGGTTTCTTTCAGCTGCTCGATGATGGTGAGGTAGTTTGCCACACCTAGTATGCCCACAAGAATGCCCACCACACTGGCATCCTTTGTTCGCTCAATTGCGTTATATCGCTTCGTCAAAGCTTTGTTGATACTGATCGACCCTGTTATTGTCACTGGGTCAAAAGAACAGAAAGGGCAGCGGTTCCAAGTCATCATGAAGTTTGTCATGGTTGCACCTTCGTGACCAATAAAGAACACACTGTAGTCCTCAACGGTCTGTCCACATTTCAAAACAAACTGCCTACCAAACTGATAAACGGCTTGATCACCGTTTTGACACGGAGAACTGCTGTCATTGTGTTGTCTGTCTGACTGTAGCAAAGTTCTCCGTCCACATGAAGGGTTGAGGCGGCAATGTTCGGATACTCAGAGGAAAGAAGTTCCAGAAGATCATCTGAGGACAGACATTATCATGCTTTAAACCAGTATTAAATACATTGCTAAAAGGTGTTGAAAACGAAAATCTTGTTTTAATACATTTATAAAACTGTCACTAAAATAGTATTAATTGTTCACATTCCTTTTGAAGTATATCACAAACTCAGTTTCCCAGTCCTAAAATAAGTTCAGACAATGGGACATAAGTCAGTGTGAAACATTACCAATAATGTGAGCATAATTGACATTGTACAGGAGGATGACATGTGACTGTCTGTCGGGGTACAGCTTTCTGAAGGAGGAGGCACACGTCTCCTCTCAAACACGTACATCAGAGGGAGTCTTCTGGACGGGCTGAGGCAAGCCCTCCCGTAGTGCATGATGCAGTCCGCTCCTACATGCTCCGCTGCAACTTCATCTACACAACAACTGGAAATATTATGAGTATTGACAATAAGGTTATAGTGATAAATCTCTTCAGATTATTACAGGCCCAGTGCAGTCAAAAACTAGATTTTCCTGTATTTTATATATATTTTCACACTGAGGTTGTAATAATTCTGTTAATAATAATTGTGAAAATTATTGTAATGCCATTTTAGTGTAAGAGCTGTTTGACATTTCAGCCTGTTTTGGTAGGATGGAGTTTTGGCATGCCCGGTGATGTTTTTGTACTATGTGAATTTAAAATGGCCCAAAAAATTGTCACAGTAGGGTACTGCATTGTTACTCAGAAATTATTTGATATCGAGAAGGGCTTTGGACCTTTTTTTAAATGGTAAACTAATGCTTACAAATTCACTAGTCTCATTCAATAACAAATACTGAAATCATAATTAGCCTACACTCACACAAACTGTTATTCAAGTGACAATTTGTGTAGCTAGCTTGTTAGCAACTGCTTTAAGGGATAACAATCCTTATACATTTTTGAACTGATGATCATTGATGAAGTGGGTGCACCTCAGCCACGCTCAAGATACTAAACAATATCATAACCGCCATCGATAAAAGACAGTACTGTGCAGCCGTCTTCATCGACCTGGCCAAGGCATTCGACTCTGTCAATCACCGTATTCTTATTGGCAGACTCAACAGCCTTGGTTTCTGAAATGACTGCCTCGCCTGGTTCACCAACTACTTCTCAGACAGAGAAGTCAAATCGGAGGGCCTGTTGTCCGGACCTCTGGCAGTCTCTATGGGGGTACCACAGGGTTCAATTCTCGGGCCGACTCTTTTCTCTGTATATATCAAGGATGTCGCTCTTGCTGCGGGTGATTCCCTGATCCACTTCTACGCAGACAACACCATTCTGTATACGTCTGGCCCTTCTTTGGGCACAGTGTTAACTAACCTCCAAATGAGCTTCAATGCCATACAACACTCCTTCTGTGGCCTCCAACTGCTCTTAAACGCTTGTAAAACCAAATGCATGCTTTTCAACCGTTCGCTACCCGCCCGCCCGACTAGCATCACTACTCTGGACGGTTCTGACTTAGAATATGTTGTAACCACAAATACCTAGGTGTCTGGCTAGACTGTAAACTCTTCTTCCAGATTCATATTAAACATCTCCAATCCAAAATGAAATCTAGAATTGTCTTTCTATTTCGCAACAAAGGCTCCTTCACTCACGCCGCCAAACATACCCTAGTAAAACTGACTATCCTACCGGACCTCGACGATGTCATTTACAAAATAGCTTCCAATACTCTACTCAGCAAACTGGATGCAGTCTATCACAGTGCCATCCATTCTGTCACCAAAGCCCCTTATACCACCCACCACTGCGACCTGTATGCTCTAGTCGGCTGGCCCTCGCTACATATTAGTCGCCAGACCCACTGGCTCCAGGTCATCTATCAGTCTATGCTAGGTAAAGCTCCGCCTTATCTCAGCTCACTGGTAACGATAACAACACCCACCCGTAGCACGTGCTCCAGCAGGTATATCTCACTGGTCATCCCCAAAGTGAACACCTCCTTTTCTGCCTTTCCTTCCAGTTCTCTGCTGCCAATGACTGGAACGAATTGCAAAGATCGCTGAAGCTGGAGACTTATATTTCCCTCACTAACTTTAAACATCAGCTATCTGAGCAGCTAACCGATTGCTGCAGCTGTACATAGCCCATCTGTAAATAGCCCACCCAATCTACCTACCTCATCCCCATATTGTTTTTATTTACTTTTCTGCTCTTTTGCACACCAGTATTTCTACTTGCACATCATCATCTGCTCATCTATCACTCCAGTGTTAATTTGCTAAACTGTAATTACTTCGCTACTATCGCCTATTTATTGCCTTACCACCTCACGCCATTTGCACACACTGTATATAGACTTCCCCCCCCCTATTGTGTTATTGACTGTACGCTTATTTATTCCATGTGTAACTCTGTGTTGTTTGTCGCACTGCTTTACTTTATCTTGGCCAGGTTGCAGTTGTAAATGAGAACTTGTTCTTAACTAGCTTACCTGGTGAAATAAAAAATAAAATAAAAAGTGTCTCAATGATCTGATAGAGCTCCTTTAGATTCCCAGAGTGAACATTCTGTTGCTGCTGAATGCTTCAGTCATTGTAATATATATTAATAGAAAATAGTTGAATTAGGGTCTCATCCCAAGGACCCAGCACCACAATCAAATGTAGCAAGATGATAATGAAGGCTCACTGTTGAATTCCTCGCCTATGATAAATCCTGCTCCTACAGAACATGGAGTTTCTGCTGGGTATCTGCAATTTATCATGTCAATATAGGCTACTTTACAGCTAGATACCTAGCTCGTAAATGACGACCCAACTTGATGTCAAATCAAATAATTTAGAGGTGAACCAGGCATAGATGGTATCGAACGCAAATTTCTCATCAAAACACTACCACCAGTATAAATAATTCAAACATTTAGAAAGCAAAATATGATAAATTGCATTATTTCTAACAGGCGGGAAATAACTTCTGGGTTGTTTCCTTCACAATAAAGGTATCCTATTAGGGTCTGGTAAATAATATAAAAAACATGTTATGGTCAAATTATCCTTTATTATTGATTTGTGTTTAGTCATACGTATGTGCTGCTTTCCTTTTATACAGTTTTTACAATATCTACTATGGTCATAAACTGTCCATTGGACTGATGGAATGTGTGTTCCAATGACTCACAGGTCCTCTAGTGTCTACAACAGTTAAAAAAATATACAGAGCTACATCTTACTGGCTACATACATCTGGCTACATAGCCGGAAATGCACTTTGGACAGCATGGCAATTACAGTATATATCGATGCATTTTTACAACATATTTCTCAAACACAACATACACAGGTTTCTTGCTTAATAGTGCATGTACAAAAAACTGCATTCATGTACATTGCAATACATATTTGTTGTCAGGATTCTATCTTAAATAACATTTAATTTATGAAAACACAACCAATTAAAAATGTTGGATAGTGTGCAGCCTTTCGCATTTCATGGTTTGCTGGGTTCATCTTCTAAATCTTAAGTCATTGGTCCTCAGAAATATCAACATCAAAGCATTTTATCTGTCTTCATGCCATCAGCCAGTGGTTGTTTGTTCCTATAGCGATTGACTATTTATCAAACACAAAATGGTGGCAGTTTAAATGGGTTCTTTTTGAGCTAGTGGTCCATATGACCAGTTCTTCTTGTACTCCCCGGAGTCACATCCAGATGCGATAGAATCCGAGAACCACAGTGAGACAAGTGAAGACTGAACCTGAAAGACATAGGAGTCCGTCAGTCAGAACTTGTAACTTTTGTCCATAAGCCATAAACATTTAGTTGACCAAAACCAGAGATACTAATTGTGTATCTATTTCATTCGAGGAACATATGTTATCCATCATTTATAGTGTATTTTTATTGAGCAAATAATCTTTACATATTGGCCTCAAGGCATTTGTCAGATTTCCTCAGTCAGAAAAAGCTCTGACGAAGGCCTTGAGGCCAATACAAAGCTTAATAAAGAGCAGTGATACTAGCAAGAGCAGTGTGTGGGTTTCTTCTTTTTTCTCATGCACCTGCAACAAAGATAGCTCAGATGTGCGAGTGCCTTTTTAAATATTGAACAAATAAGACTATAATGCATGGATACATGAATGACACTTCTTACCTGCAAGGTATTTGATAGTATCAAGTTTGTGAGCTTCCAACATGGTTTTCAAACCTGCCACTTCAGTGTCAATTTTCATATTGGACCGAGTCAAATGACAATTTTTCTCAGCATTCTACAACAGACAGATTTGGCTATTATTCACATAATATACTCATCATAACTAAATAACAAATACATRGTGAAAAGACATCATTGAGATGGGTGTTACACATGCATGGTGAATGAAGTAACCCGTTAAGAGCTCTAAAGTAGAATGGTTTAATCACAATGTACAGTATACAGACCATTTCCATTATCTCGGTCCGACTTTCCATGAGTCTCTTCTCATGCTCTGATTTCTGAAAGTCAAATAGTCTATCAGAGTCAAAACTGTGTGGTCAAATTTGCATTAAATATTGATAAGAGCAAGATGTACTGTATGTAATAAGCAAAGCGTCACACCTTCATCCTAGGAATACTAATGTAAAAACCATCAGCATATACAATGTAATACTAAGACATTTACCATTTCTTTCATGCTGCTCTTTTCCGAATTCATATCCAAGATATTGTCAAAGCGCACTTTATTCATCACATCCTGCGACAGAGAAAAAGGAGGTATTCCGTCATTCAAACACGGTTCTGAAGTGCTGTTAAAGGCTGCAATCCAAACGGATCATCGCTCTGTTTCACAAAGAGTCATACTTTATAGATATAGAAAACTTTACACACGGTTTACATGCAAAATCATCACAAACAGATGAAATGTTGGCAGCAACATGTGGGTGATCTGCAGACATATTTTCACAGAAATTAAACCATAAAAATAAAGAGTTACACACTATATATAAATTCCCAGTAATTTATTTGGTAAATCATTTCGGCATCACTGTGCCTTCTTCAGGGTTATAGTTTATTCGCCGTTAGTCAGCCCCAGCTCATGATTTTTATTCGACACAAATTAAACCACCTTAAAACAACTTACAGCCAGTTGCACCTTCAGTTGCAGTAGCTCTACCTTGACTTTCTGTAAGAAAAGATTAATCAATTCATTGATATAGTTCAAATGCCTGACTTTAAGGAAATAACATGGCCCCCCAAAAAAATCCATCCACTGTATCAGTCATGTGACCACAGAGGGAGCAATCCTATGTTTTCAGTTCAGAGCAAGTGAAAGAGAAGATGCAAGGTGAAGAGACAACTTTAAACAATTGACATGCAACCAGTATGACCTGGGACCCCACGCGTGTGGACTCCATAGGATGTACTTGATGTCACTGTTCACCGTCACTGTTCAAATGACAAGGAAGAACACTGACTACCACTGGAAAATAAGTTACATAAGGAATATATATAAGGTAATCCTAACTCTCATGTGTCACATCACGGGACCGTCTCTTCCCACTGGGCACACACTGGTTGAATCAATGTTGTTTCCTCATCAATTAAATTATGTTGAACCAGCGTTGAATAGACGTTGAAATGACGTCTGTAAAGGAGTAGACATAAAAGGCTCCCTGATGTGCTTCAAGTGATGATAGGATTAGAGCACAGGAGGTTGGTGGCACCTTAATTGGGGAGGACGGGCTTGTGGTAATGGCTGGAACGGAGTCAGTGGAATGGTATCAAATACATGGTTCCAGGTGTTTGATGCCATTCCATTTGCACCGATCCGGCCATTATTACGAGCCGTCCTCCCCTCAGCAGCCTCCTGTGGATTAGAGAACTCCTACAAATTAATACTCACCTCATTCTCTGCCAGCAAAGTAGAGAACTCACTCTTTTCAAGGATAATCATGTCCTTTTTCACCGATGCAATTTGGGAAAACACCCTCTGCAACATGATCTCCTGCAATTCATGGCCACAGCGAGTCACTCATTAGTTGTTATTTACATGTATTATCAATATTTGACTTATATATATATATATATACACACACTAAAGTATGTGGGACACCCCTTCAAATTAGTGGATTTGGCTATTTCAGCCACACCCGTTGCTGACAAGTGTATAAAATCAAGCACACACACAGTCATGCAATTTCCATAGACAAACATTAGCAGTAGAATGGCCTTACTGAAGAGCTCACTGACTTTCAGCGTGGCACCGTCATAGGATGCGACCTTTCCAACAAGTCAGTTCATCAAATTTCTGCCCTGCTAGAGCTGCCTCGGTAAGTGCTGTTATTGTGGAAACGTCTAGGAGCAACAACAGCCCAGCCGCGAAGTGGTAGGCCACACAAGCTCACAGAACGGAACCGGCGAGTGCTGAAGTGCATAACAATCGTCTGTCCTTGGTTGCAACACTTACTACCGAGTTCCAAACTGCCTCTGGAAACAATAACTGTTCGTCGGGTGTTTCATGAAATGGGTTTCCATGGACAAGCAGCCACACACAAGCCTAAGATCAACATGCACAATGCCAAGCGTCGGCTGGAGTGGTGTAAAGCTTCGCCGCCATTGGACTGTGAAACAGTAGAAACACCTTCTCTGGAGTGATGAATCACGCTCCACCATCTGGCAGTCCGGCAGACGAATGTGGATTTGGTGGATGCCAGGAGAACGCTACCTACTCGAATGCAGAGTGCCAACTGTAAAGTTTGGTGGAGGTGGAATAATGGTATGGGGCTGATTTTCATGGTTCAGACTAGGCCCCTTAGTTCCAGTGAAGTGAGATCTTAACGCTACAGCATACAATGAGATTCTAGACGATTCTGTGCTTACAACTTTGTAGAAACAGTTAGGGGAAGGCCTTTCCTGTTTCAGCATGACAATGCCCCTGTGCACAAAGCGAGGTCCATACAGAAATGGTTGTCGAGATTGGTGTGGAAGAACTTGACTGGCCTGCACAGAGCCCTGACCTCCACCCAATCAAACACCTTTGGGATGAATTGGAACWCCGACTSYGAGCCAGGCCTAATCTCCCAACATCAGTGCCCGACCTCACTAATGCTCTTGTGGCTGAATGGAAGCAAGTCTCAGCAGCAATGTTCAAACATCTAGTGGAAAGCCTTCCCAACAGAGTGGAGGCTGTTATAAATCAAATTGTATTTGTCACATACGCTGAATACAACAGGYGTAGGTAGACCTTATGCTTACTCACAAGCCCTTACTCAACAATGCAGTTTTAAGAAAAATACCTTAAATAAATAAAGTAACAAATGATTAAAGGGCAGCAGAAAAATGTGGTGAAGCCACATAAAAGTAAAATAACAATAGCAATGCTATATACAGGGGGTACCGGTACGGAGTCGATGTGCAGGGGCACCGGTTAGTTAAGGTAATTGAGGCAATATATACACTACCGTTCAAAAGTTTGGGGTGACTAAGAAATCCTTGTTTTGTGTCCATTAAAATAACATCAAATTGATCAGAAATACGGGTATAGACATTGTTAATGTTGTAAATGACTATTGTAGCTGGAAACGGCTGATTWTTTATGGAATATCTACAGTTGAAGTCGGAAGTTTACATACACCTTTGGCATTCTAGTATTCTAGTATTTGGCTAAGGTCTGCAAGGCTGTAATTGCTGCAAATGGAGGATTCATTGACGAAAGCAAAGTTTGAAGGACAATTATTATTTAAATTAAAAATCATTATTTATAACCTTGCCAACATCACCGACTATATTTTATATTCATTTTGCTACTCCTTTCATGTATGTTTTCATGAAAAAACAAGGACATTTCTAAGTGACCCCAAACTTTTGAACGGTAGTGTACATGTGGGTAGAGTTATTAAAGTGACGTATGCATAGATAATAACAGAGAGTAGCAGCAGCATAAAAGGGGGGGCAATGCAAATAGTATGGGTGGCCATTTGATTAGATGTTCAGTAGTCTTATGGCTTGGGGGTAGAAGCTGTTTAGAAGCCTCTTGGACCTAGACTTGGCGCTCCGGTACCGCTTGCCGTGCGGTAGCAGAGAGAACAGTCTATGACTAGGGTGGCTGGAGTCTGACAGTTTTTGGGGCCTTTCTCTGACACCACCTGGTAAAGAGGTCCTGCATGGCAGGAAGCTTGGCCCCAGTGATGTACAGGGCCGTAYGCACTACCCTCTGTAGTGCCTTGCGGTCGGAGGCCGAGCAGTTGCTGTTCAACGAGCAGGTGTTCACATACCTTTGGTCATATACTGTATGTTGATATGAAAAAGTCAAGCCTCACCTGCTGCACTTTGGTTACCATGTCATTATAGATTAGATCCATGTTGGAGTGTGTTGTCCTGACCATCATCCTGACAATTACCTCAGCTTGCTGAGTGGTGAAGCCTGTTGATGAAAACAAAACACTAACTGGGTTCAAACCAACCACTGAATTAAATATGTATGGGGGTTACTTCAAATGACACAAATAAAAAAACATTTTCTAACCATTGTCTTCGAGGAGTCGAACCAATGCATGGGTATCAAAATACAGCCTCCGGTTTCCAGACTTTGTCATATCTGTTTTCAATTCATACTGAAGTATAGAGGTGCTCAGCTCTGATATCCACATAAAAGGAAAAGTTAGATGGAGCGTACAGATCAGAACATGACAATTTATTTATTTATAACCACCATAGGATCCTGCATCAAATTAAGAAAATGTTATGCAAATGTATAGCACTCTGAGGGTGATATGAAGAGATACATTTCATGTATTTAATGTATTGTAGTGGCATATCTGTCCTGGTGTTCAATGCATTAACACTGGGCCTTTAAAAAAWATATATATATCTGTTGCAAAATAATCATTTTACCTCACGAGGTCACTCAAACTCCGGTTGCAATCGATTTCTACTAGTTACCACAGCCACAAAGTGCTATATTGTAAAAATGTAATTAAAACAAAAATATGCTTTTTGGTCTTAATTTAAGGTTATGGTTAGGCATAAGGTTAGACGTAGGGTTAAATATAGGGTTAGATTTCATTCACACTTTAAGAGTAATTGCCGAAATGGGCGGGGTTTATGACGTTGTGGCTGTGGTAACTAGTGACGACCGTTGCAATCTGAACCCGAGCTGGAAAACTTATTTTTGACAGTGTAGTTTGTTGTCTTCTTGGCTCAGACAGTGTACATACATACCTCTGACAAATAAAAAGCTCCGTTTAAAAACCTTAGTTGCGCTCACTCCCGTAAATAGTCTCCTTCTCCATGTTCGTTTGTCAAGGTTGCAAGAGCCAGAATCGGTGTTACATTGTTTACAGCGCGAATGGATGCTGCTCGTCAAAATTGTGTTCAGAGAGGAAATGTTAGGTTGGAGCGCAACTGTAGTGAAACTTGCTCTGTCCCCGCGTGTCCTCTTTTCTTGCTTACTATACCAATAGTCCGAGTTTAAAGTAAATTTGTTCAACCGCGAGTGAAATGCAATTCTTTGTTTCAATGACATCGTCAAACCTTTAGTTCACTTTCACTGTACTTTCCTGCCTGAGTTCCCACAGTCACATGTCACCACGTTGACCCTACGTTGACGTAACTAGGAGGGTTTTGTTTTAAAGCAACAGTTTACTATATTTTCTTACTACGCTAATCTAGTCCACAGCAACATGGAGACTACACTTGTCCCATTTGATATAATGTAGAACCAGTTCCGTACCCTCTCAGGTATTCGGGTTAGGGAGGACTCTGAAGACAGAATATAAACAGAATACTACACAAATGATAGAATACATATTTTTCAAAAAATTACTGTATTGCGAAATMCTGGACACAATATCCGTGACAGTAGGCTAGCCTATTGGATGAAGTGACATACCACAATAGTGAGAATATTCACAGGAAATTCTTGATAAGAATGTAATATTCATGAGAGGTGAGCAAACTGATATGMTCCCACACATTAATTGTGCAAAGATCTTCATTGTTATCAGGTGGGAGAAGCACCTTCAGTGTCAAATACAAGAATGACGTCAATGTGACAAGTGTGCATTTTTTTATTCATTTTTATTTATTTCACCTTAATTTAACTAGGCATGCCAGTTAAGAACAAATTCTTATTTATAATGACGGCCTACCCCCCTGGCCAATCCCTCCCCTAACCCGGGCGACTCTGGGCCAATTGTGCATTTACCACTGTCAGTTGGGACAGACAGATTATGTGCAACGCATTTCAATAAAAACATTTATTTCTACCTTACTATCACACACAGTCAGCATGAATCAGAATAAARTAACATACTTGGTTCAATTTCATTCCACTACAATACATAGTAATAACATTAGCTAAACTATATTGCACAAGGCCTCTAGCTATTTTTCAATCTGTATTTGATATTGATTTTCTAACAAAAATGAGCGCATCAAATTATATATACACTACCGTTCAAAAGTTTGGGGTCACTTAGAAATGTTATTGTTTTTGAAAGAAAAGCACATTTTCTGTCCAATAAAATAAAATGGATCAGAAAGACCGTGTAGACATTGTTAATGATGTAAATGACTATTGTAGCTGGAAACGGCTGATTTATGGAATATCTACATAGGTGTACAGAGGCCCATTATCAGCAACCATCACTCCTGTGTTCCAATGACACGTTGTGTTAGCTAATCCAAGTTTATCATTTTAAAAGGCTAATTGATCATTAGGAAACACTTTTGCAATTATGTTAGCACAGCTGAAAACTGTTGTCCTGATTAAAGTTGAGTATCTGGAGCATCAGCCTTTGTGGGTTCGATTACATGGTCAAAATRGCCAGAAACAAATAACTTTCTTCTGGAACTCGTCAGTCTATTCTTTTTCAAAGAAATGAAGGCTATTCCATGCGAGAAATTGCCAAGAAATTAAAGTTCTCGTACAATGCTGTGTACTACTCCCTTCATAGAACAGCGCAAACTGGCTCTAACCAGAATAGAAAGAGGAGTGGGAGACCCCGGTGCAGAACTGAGCAAGAGGACAAGTACATTAGTGTCTCTAGTTTGAGAAACAGATGCCTCCACAAGTCCTCAATTGGCAGCTTCATTAAATAGTACCCGCAAATCACCAGTCTCAACGTCAACAGTGAAGAGGCAACTCCTGGAGGCTGGCCTTCTAGGCAGAGTTGCAAAGAAAAAGCCATATCTCAGACTGGCCAATAAAAAGAAAAGATTAAGATGAAAAAGAACACAGACACTGGACAGATTGGAAAAAAGTGTTATGGGCAGACAAATCTAAGTTTGAGGTGTTTGGATCAAAAAGAAGAACATTCGTGAGATGCAGAAAAAATTTAAATATGCAGGAGGAGTGCTTGATGCCATCTGTCAAGCATGGTGGAGGCAATGTGATGGTCTGGGGGTGCTTTGGTGGTGGTTAAGTGGGAGATTTGTACAGGGTAAAAGGGATCTTGAAGAAGGAAGGCTATCACTCCATTTTGCAACGCCATGCCATACCTTGTGGACGGTGCTTAATTGGAGCCAATTTCCTGCTACAACAGTACAATGACCAAAAGCACAGCTCCAAACTATAAAATAACTATTTAGGGAAGAAGCAGTCAGCTGGTATTCTGTCTATAATGGAGTGGCCAGCACAGTCACCAGATCTCAACCCCATTGAGCTGTTGTGGGAGCAGCTTGACCGTATGGTACGTAAGAAGTGCCCATCAAGCCAATCCAATTTGTGGGAGGTGCTTCAGGAAGCATGGGRTGAAATCTCTTCAGATTACCTCAACAAATTGTCATCTAGAATGCCAAAGGTCTGCAAGGCTGCTATTGCTGCAAATGGAGGATTGTTTGACGGAAGCAAAGTTTGAAGGACACAATTATTATTTAAATTAAAATTCATTATTTATAACCTTGTCAACATCTTGACTATATTTCCTATTAATTTTGCAATTCATTTCATGTATGTTTTCATGGAAAACAAGGACATTTCTAAGTGACCCCAAACTTTTGAACGGTAGTATATATATACTGTGTATATATATATATATATATACACACAGTGCCTTCGGAAAGTATTCAGACCTCTTGACTTTTTCCACATTTGGTTACGTTACAGCCTTATTCTAAAATGGATTTTTTTTTAAACTCTGCAATCTACACACAATACCCCATAATGACAAAGTCAAAACAGGTTTTTCAAAATACAAAACAGAAATACCTTATTTACATAGACCCTTTGCTATGAAACACAAAATTGAGGTCAGGTGCGTCCCGTTTCCATTGATGAAGCATGGTGGTGGCAGCATCATGCTGTTGGGGATTTTTTTCCAGCAGGGACTGGGTGACTAGACAGGATCAAGTTTGTATATCTATTTAAACACAGCAAAAAAAGAAACGTCCCTTTTTCAGGACCCTGTCTTTCAAAGATAATTCGTAAAAATCAAAATAACTTCACAGATCTTCATTGTAAAGGATTTAAACACTGTTTCCCATGCTTGTTCAATGAACCATAAACAATTAATGAACCTGTGGAACGGTTGTTAAGACACTAACAGCTTACAGACGGTAGGAAATAAAGTCACAGTTATGAAAACTTTGGACACTAAAGAGGCCTTTCTACTGACTCTGAAAAACACCAAAAGAAAGATGCCCAGGGTCCCTGCTCATCTGCGTGAACGTGCCTTAGGCATGCTGCAAGGAGGCATGAGAACTGCAGATGTGGCCAGGGCAATAAATTGCAATGTCCGTACTGTGAGACGCCTAAGACAGCGCTACAGGAAAGAGCAGGTACGGACTAGCTGATACCGTCTCTACGTCTGGGACGAGGCAGGAGGTAAGTAGATCCTATCGTGATAGCATACACTGGGACAGGATCAGATTAGCATCGATCCTGAAATCAACCACTTGCATGGGACAGGTACAGGATGGCAACAACAACTGCCCGAGTTACACCAGGAACGCACAATCTCCATCAGTGCTCAGACTGTCCAATAGGCTGAGAGAGGCTTGCTGAGGGATTGTAGGCCTGTTGTAATGCAGGTCCTCACCAGACATCACCGTCGCCTATGGGCACAAACCACCATCGCTGGACCAGACAGGACTGGCAAAAAGTGCTCTTCACTGACGAGTCGCGGTTTTGTCTCACCAAGGGTGATGGTTGGATTCACGTTTATCGTTGAAGGAATGAGTGTTACATCGATGCCTGTACTCTGGAGCAGGATCGATTTGGGAGTGGGGGGTCCGTCATGGTCGGACTGAGCTTGTTGTCTGGCGCAATCTTATGCTGTGCGTTACAGGGAAGACATCCTCCTCCCTCATGTGGTATCTTTCCTGCAGACTCATCCTGACATGACCCTCGAGCATGATAATGCCACCAGCCATACTACTCGTTCTGTGCGTGATCTCCTGCAAGACAGGAATGTCAGTGTTATGCCATGGCCAGCGAAGAGCCCGTATCTCAATCCATTGAGCACGTCTGGGACCTGTTGGATCGGAGGGTGAGGGCTAGGGCCATTCCCCCAGAAATGTCAGGGAACTTGCAGGTGCCTTGGTGAAAGAGTGGGGTAACATCTCACAACAATAACTGGCAAATCTGGTGCAGTCCATGAGGAGAGTGCACTGCAGCACTTAATGCAGCTGGTGGCCACCACAGATACTGACTGTTACTTTTGATTTTGACCCCCCCCCCCTTTGTTCAGGGCACATTATTCCATCTCTGTTAGTCACATGTCTGTGGAACTTGTTCAGTTTATGTCTCAGTTGTTGAATCTTGTTATGTTGATACAAATATTTACACATGTTAGTTTGCTGAAAATAAACGCAGTTGACAGTGAGAGGACATATATATCAGTGGGGAGAACAAGTATTTGATACACTGACAATTTTGCAGGTTTTCCTACTTACAAAGCATGTAGAGGTTTGTAATTTTTATCATAGGTACATTCAACTGTGAGAGAAGGAATCTAAAACAAAAATCCAGAAATCACATTGTATGATTTTTAAGTAATTCATTTGCATTTTATTGCATGACATAAGTATTTGATCACCTACCAACCAGTAAGAATTCCGGCTCTCACAAGACCTGTTAGTTTTTCTTTAGAAGCCCTCCTGTTCTCCACTCATTACCTGTATTACTGCAACTGTTTGAACTCGTTACCTGTATAAAAACCTGTCCACCACTCAATCAAAGATCCTCAACCTCCTACACATAGGCCAAGACAGAGGTGTGTAAGGACATCAGGGATAAATGTGTGGACCTGTACAAGTGGGATGGCCTACAGGACAATACCAAGCAGCTTGGTGAGAAGGCAACAACTGTTGGCACAATTATTAGAAATTGGAAGAAGTTCAAGATAGCGGTCAATCACCCTCGGTCTGGGGCTCCATGCAAGATCTCACTGTGTGGGCATCAATGATCATGAGGAAGGTGAGGGATCAGCCCAGAACCTACGGCAGGACCTGGTCAATGACCTGAAGAGAGCTGGGACCACAGTCTCAAAGAAACCATTAGTAACACACTAACGCCGTCGGATTTAAAATGCTGCAGCGACGCAAGGTCCCGCGCTGCAAGCCAGTGCATGTCCAGGCCTGTCTGAAGTTGCGCGACATGACCATCTGGATGATCCAGAGGAGGAATGGGAGAAGGTCATGTGCGTCTGATGAGACAGAAATGAAGAGCTTTTTGTCTCTAAACTCCACTCGCCCTGTGTTGGAGGAAAGAGAAGAATGAGTACAACCCAAGAAACCATCCCAACGGTGAGCATGGAGGTGGAAACATCATTCTTTGGGGATGCTTGTTCTGCAAAGGGACAGCGACGTATGCACCGTTTTGAGGGGAGGTGGATGGGCCATGCTCGCGGAGATCTTGACCAACAACCTTCCTTCCCTCGATAAGAGCATGAAGATGGGTCGTGGCTGGGTCTTCCAGCATGACAACGACCCGAACACACAGCAGGGCAACTAAGGAGTGTCCGTCAAGAAGCATCTCAAGTCCTGGAGTGGCCATGCAGTCTCAGACCTGAACCAACAAGAAATCTTGTGGAGGGGGGAGCGAAAGTCCGTATTGCCAGCGACAGCCCGAAACCTGAGAGGATCTGGAGAGGTCTGTATAGAGGAGTGCGCCAAATCCTGCTGCAGTGTGTGCAAACTGTCAACGAAACTACAGGAAACGTATGATCTCTCTGTAATTGCAAACAAAGGTTTCGTACCAAATATTCAGTTCTGCTTTTTGATGTTCAATATACTTATGTCATGCAATAAAAAGCAAATTAATTACTTAAAAATCATACAATGTGATTTTCTGGATTTTTTTTAGATTCCTTCTCTGCACAGTTGAAGTGTACCTAGATAAAATGACAGACCTCTACATGCTTTGTAAGTAGGAACCTGCAAAATCGGCAGTGTATCAAATACTTGTTTCCCCACTGTATATATAGTATGTACAGTCAAAAGTTGGACACACCCCTACTCATTCAAGGTTTTTCTAATTTTTATTATTTTTCTACATTGTAGAAATAATAACGAAGACTCGAACAATGAAATAACACACATGGAATCATGTAGTAACCAAAACAAGTGTTAAACAAATCAAAATATAGTTTACATTTTAGATTCTTCAAAGTAGTCACCCTTTGCCCTTGATGACAGCTTTGCACACTCTTGGCATTTTCTCAACCAGCTTCATCTGGAATGCTTTTCAAACAGTCTTGAAGGAGTTCCCACATATGCTGAGCTGCTTTTCCTTCAATCTGCGGTCCAACTCATCTCAAACCATCTCAATTGGGTTGACGTCAGATCATTGTGGAGGCCAGGTCCCTTACACAGCCTGGAGGTGTGTTGGGTCACTGTCCTGTTGAAAAACAAATGATAGTCCATCTAAGCGCAAACCAGATTGGATGGCGTATTGCTGCAGAATKCTGTGGTAGACATGCTGGTTAAGCATGCCTTGAATTAAAATTAAATCACAGACAGTGTCACCAGCAAAGCACCCACACACCATCACACCTCCTCCTCCATGCTTCATGGTGGGAACCACACATACGGAGATCATCCGTTCACCTACTCTGCATCTCACAAAGACATGGCAGTTGGAACCAAACATCTCAAATTTGGACTCATCAGACCAAAGGACAGATTTCCACCGGTCTAATGTACATTGCTCATGTTTCTTAGCCCAAGCAAGTCTATTCTTATTATTGGTGTCCTTCAGTAGTGGTTTCTTTGCAGCAATAGGACCATAAASGCCTGATTCACACAGTTTCCTCTGATGTTGAAATGTGTCTGTTACTTGAACTCTATGAAACATTTATTTGGGCTGCAATCTGCGGTGCAGTTAACTCTATTGAACTTATCCTCTGCAGCAGGGGTAACTCTGGGTCTTCCTTTCCTGTGGCGGTCCTCATGAGAGCTAGTTTCATCATAGCACTTGATACACTTGAAGAAACTTTCAAAGTTCTTGAAGTGTTCCGGATTGACTGACCTTCATGTCTTAAAGTAATGATGGACTGATGTTTCTCTTTGCTTATTTGAGCTGTTCTTGCCATAATATGGACTTGGTCTTTTACCAAATAGAGCTATCTTCTGTATACCACCCCTACCTTGTCACAACACAACTGATTAGCTCAAACGCATTAAGAAGGAAAGAAAGTCCACAAATGAACTTTTAACAAGGCACAACTGTTAATTGAAATGCAGTCCAGGTGACTACCTCATGAAGCTGATTGAGAGAATGCCAAGAGTGTGCAAAGCTGTCTTCCAAAAAGAGGGGCGAAGGTTCACCTTCCAACAAAACAACGACCCTAAGCACACAGCCAAGACAGCGCAGGAGTGGCTTCGGGACAAGTCTCTGAATGTCCTTGAGTGGCCCAGCCAGAGCCCGGACTTGAACCCGATCTAACATCTCTGGAGAGACATGAAAATAGCTGTGCAGTAACGCTCCCCATCCAACCTGTCAGAGCTTGAGAGGATCTGCAGAGAAGAATGGGATAAAACTCCCCAAATACAGGTGTGCCAAGCTTGTAGCGTCACACCAAAGACGACTCGAGGCTGAAATCGCTGCCAAAGGTGCTTCAACAAAGCACTGATTAAAGGGTCTGAATACACACTTAAGAAAAATATTTTTCAAAACATAATTTAAAAAAATAAATAAAATACAATACTTTGGACCTCTTGGGGTGATGTTTGAATACCCCATAGAGCTAAAGATGCAGGCAGCTCTGCAGAGTGGTCACAAGCTGGCACAACCACAAAGTTGTAAGATCTGATTTTAACTCTAACCTTAACCACACTGCTAACCCTAATGTCAGATCTTAAATTAAGACCAAAAAACGAATTTGTGTTTTCATGAATTTTGACTTTGCAGCTGGCCATCTAACATAAACCGCTAAGCTACACCTCCAGGGCAAGACTCATGACAATCAATGTCGACCTGTGTTTTTTTTCTTACTTAGCTGCAGCTTAGCATTGCCTAGTGTGGAAACAGGGCTGGCTCTAGCCTTTTGGGGGCCCTCAGTGAGATTTGGTTGGAGGCCCCTCCCCCACCTCGAGGACAAGACATTTTAGTGGCCCCCCTCTTGACGGCAGAGAGAAACATTTAATGTTTAAAGTTAATTTCCTGCAATTCTACACATTTAGCCATGGGGTAATGAGAAAATGTTGCAGTTTTAAAGAACATTTCATGCAATTCTACTCATTTTGCCATGGGGCAGAGATTTTTTGTTGTTGCATTATTTAAGCTAATTTCCTGCAATTCTACACATTTTGCCATGGCATATGCCATATTAATGATATCTGAGTGAGAGTGACTAACAAAATCAATGGAGGTCAGGGGATGTCAGTGCTTTGTGTGCCTATTCGGTCATGATTACTACAAGTTTAGATAGCTGGCTAGACTAACTTACCAATCTAAAAATGGTTAGCTGACATGGCTAATTGAGTGACTGTCAGTGACTGACATAAGAGAAAAATTGCCGATGCACAACCCAATTTAGAAATTGTACCTGTGTATTCTACTATGCTAACTCTCAAAGGTTGAGGCCTCGCTAGCGGACAGGGGCCCTAAGCGACCGCTTATGTCGCTTAAGCCTGGAGCCGGCCCTATGTGGAAAACAATATAAAAATTGCCCCTCTGACTGTGACACTTCCCTACGTTTTATGCCAGTCTTCACTAAGGCATTGTTATTGACCAGGGAGAAGTTGGAACCCATGGTAAAGACTTTGCACATGTCTGCATGGAGGAGTTCCAGGCTGGAGGTGAAGGCCACCCAAAGAAGCTCCACCTCCTGTCTCTCCTCCTGGGGAGGTGTCTTATCCTGTAGCTATCTCCTGTCTCACCTCCTGGGGTAGTGTCTTATCCTGTAGCTATCTCCTGTCTCGCCTCCTGGGGTAGTATCGTATCCCGTAGCTATCTCCTGTCTCTCCTCCTGTGGTAGTCTCTTATCCCGTAGCCATCTCCTGTCTCTCCTCCTGGGGCAGTGTGTTATCCCGTAGCCATCTTATCCATCTCCTGTCTCTCCTCCTGTGGTAGTGTCTTATCCCGTAGCCATCTCCTGTCTCTCCTCCTGGGGCAGTGTGTTATCTCGTAGCCATCTTAGCCATCTCCTGTCTCTCCTCCTGTGGTAGTGTCTTATCCCATAGCCATCTCCTGTCTCTCCTCCTGGGGCAGTGTGTTATCTCGTAGCCATCTTAGCCATCTCCTGTCTCTCCTCCTGGGGTAGTGTATTATCCCGTAGCCATCTCCTGTCTCTCCTCCTGGGGCAGTGTGTTATCCCGTAGCCATCTCCTGTCTCTCCTCCTGGGGCAGTGTGTTATCTCGTAGCCATCTTATCCATCTCCTGTCTCTCCTCCTGGGGCAGTGTCTTATCCCGTAGCCATCTCCTGTCTCTCCTCCTGGGGCAGTGTGTTATCTCGTAGCCATCTTATCCATCTCCTGTCTCTCCTCCTGGGGCAGTGTCTTATCCCGTAGCCATGCTCCTGTCTCTCCTCCTGGGATCGTAGCCATCTTATCCATCTCCTGTCTCTCCTCCTGGGGCAGTGTCTTATCCCGTAGCCATCTCCTGTCTCTCCTCCTGGGACTGTGTGTTATCCCGTAGCATCTGCCACAACCTATTGGACATGATCATTTACAGAAGGGGTAACCATTTTCAGAGTATTTTGCCAAGCCTAATCGCACTGTGCTGGCTCAGATTTTTTATGTTATTTTCATCTCATTTTATCATTGTTCCAACAGCTATAGTGGATGTGCAGCCAGGCCAGCGAGTGCAGCACAGCTCAGCAAGGCTCAGTAGTGTGAAAAGGGTTGACTGATTAGACAAAATATTTTTGTATTGTCTAGATTTTTGAGAATAGGAATAGATGATAAGAGCAATACATTATTGTAGCCAGGACTGTAGGAAATGGCGGGGCAATGGGGGTGAATTATTGCCTTTGTTAAGATCTCCTGCTGACACGACTGTGTTTTGTAAACACCACTGGTCTGCATATGGTCTTAGGTTACATGTATGGATTTACAAACCTTTTGTGGTGTGGGGGAGATTACAAGTGACAGTTGGGACATGGATTGTGTTAAAGTATGAGGGTTTCAGCTTGGAACCAGACGTGTGAAAATAATGTAGCTAGTGGCCAGGCTACTTTAGGTGAGTACCGTCATTTCTTTTTGGGGCATCAGGAGGTGCAATTTCTCCGCAATTTGCGATAACCAAAGGCTGAATTTTTTTTAAATAACAGCTACACGTTGAGGTCATTGTTAGTTACCTAATGTAACTCTGAAAAGAATCAGAATCTCCTAACTAACTCGAAGCCCGACACCAGGTTAGACACATTGCAACAAATTATGACGCAGTTTCATTGATCCAAATCATGATACGGGTGGTTATTAATAAGGCTTTGGAGCTCAGCCTGGAAGATTATCATGTATTACAGCTATAATGATCTTATTGCCATAGATCTATTTTTGTATAAGCCTAAGGACCTTGTATAGGGGGTTAGTCTAGTCAGGTAGGTAGAGCTGGACTGATTCTTCCTGCTGCCGCGGATATGGCTGGGACAATGCTGGGGGAAAAGGCCCAAAAAACTATACAGACAATGTCTTCATCAAACAACACTGTTTCACAACGCATCAGTGACATGGCAGGAGATGTTTTGAAACAATTACTGCTTCGCATACAAGCCAGTGAATTCTATGCGTTACAGCTGGATGAGTCAACAGAGGTGGCAGGCCTGGCACAGCTCCTATGTCCGTTACGTTTATGGGGGATCAATTAAGGAAGTCATCCTCTTCTCGAAACCAGGACAACACGAGAGGATATTTTTTAAGTACTGGACAGCTTTGTGACATCAAATGGACTTTGGTGGTCAAGATGTGTTGGTATCTGTACTGATGGCGCAAAAGCCATGACAGGGAGACATAGTGGAGTGGTAACGCGCGTGCAAGCAGTTGCTCCAGAGTGCACCACTTGGGTACACTGCAGCATCCACCGAGAGGTTCTTGCTGCCAAGGGAATGCCTGACAGCTTGAAAGACATTTTGGACACTACAGTGAAAAGGGTTAACTTTGTTAAAACAAGGCCCCTGAACTCTTGTGTATTTTCTGCATTATGCAATGATATGGGCAGCGACCATGTAACGCTTTTACAACATACAGAAATACACTGGTTATCAAGGGGCAAAGTATTGACACGTTTTTTTTTTAAATTGAGAGACGAGCTTAAAGTTTTCTTTACTGACCATCATTTTCACTTGCCGGATCGCTTGCATGACGAGTTTCTCACACGGCTGGACTATCTGGGTGAGGTTTTTTCTTGCCTGAATGATCTGAATCTAGAATTACAGGAACTCTCTGCAACTATATTCAATGTGCAGGACAAAATTGAGGCTATGATTAAGAAGTTGAAGATCTTCTCTTTCTGCATTAACAAGGACAACACACAGGTCTTTCCATCATTGTATGATTTTTTGTGTGCAAATTAACTCAAGCTTACGGACAATGTCAAATGTGATATAGCGAAGCACCTGAGTGAGTTGGGTACGCAATTACGCAGGTACTTTTCCGAAACGGATGACACAAACAACTGGATTCGTTATCCCTTTCATGCCTCCAGTCCACTTACCGATATCTGAACAAGAGAGCCTCATCGAAATTGCAACAAGCGGTTCTGTGAAAATGTAATTTAATCAGAAGCCACTGCCAGATTTCTGGATTGGGCTGCGCTCAGAGTATCCTGCCTTGGCAAATCGCGCT
Source organism: Salvelinus sp. IW2-2015 (assembly GCF_002910315.2). Taxonomy (NCBI): domain Eukaryota; kingdom Metazoa; phylum Chordata; class Actinopteri; order Salmoniformes; family Salmonidae; genus Salvelinus; species Salvelinus sp. IW2-2015. The sequence continues at coordinate 29,206,669 of NC_036854.1, read as the reverse complement.
GTTAAGACACTGATGCCCTTTGCAACCACGTACCTATGTGAGAGTGGATTCTCTGCCCTCACTAGCTTGAAAACTAAATACAGGCACAGACTGTGTGTGGAAAATTATTTAAGACTGAGACTCTCTCCAATACAACCCAACATTGCAGAGTTATGTGCATCCTTTCAAGCACACCCTTCTCTCACACTCATTCTTATGTTTCATAAATGTATCGTATAGTGTGTGTGGGGCAGGCTTACAATGATGGCAAAAAACAACATTTGAGAGTGCGCTGACCYTGGTGCTAGAGGGGGTACGCAGCTGGAGGTTGAATGTTTGAAGGGGTACGGGACTATAAAGAGTTTGAGAGACTACTTATAGGACATATTACCTTTCTCACAATAACTTAACATACAGTATTGCTTGGCTAAACTACAATCTTTATCCAGAAAGGTCTTAGCAACCTAAGGAAAGTGCCTAATAATTATCAGAACTAATAGAATGAAATAAAACATTCTGCAATAATGTTATCATTTGATCTATTTAAAAAAAGAAAGGAATCTTGGTTGCGGACCCTCCCACGCACCATTTCCTTACAAAGTGGCTCTTAGTAGACCAGGTAATGCACTGAAGCTGCTGTTATAGACCAGGTAATGCATTAAAGATACTCTTATAGTAGAACTAGTAATGCATTAAAGCTGCTGTTATAGACCTAGTAATGCATTAAATCTGCTGTTATAGAACTAGTAATGCATTAATCTGCTGTTATAGACCTAGTAATGATTAAATCTGCTGTTATAGACCTAGATAGCATTAAATCTGCTGTTATAGACCTAGTAATGCATTAAATCTGCTGTTATAGAACTAGTAATGCATTAAATCTGCTGTTATAAGACCTAGTAATGCATTAAATCTGCTGTTATAGATTAGTAATGCATAAATCTGCTGTTATAGAACTAGTAATGCATTAAATCTGCTGTTATAGACCTAGTAATACATTAAATCTGCTGTTATAGACCTAGTAATGCATTAAATCTGCTGTTATAGACCTAGTAATGCATTAAATCTGCTGTTATAGACCTAGTAATGCGCTGAACTATAAGAAACATATTTTCAGGGAGTGCTTTTTGACCCACAGGGTGAATGCAGGTTTTTATGTGTTGGTCATTTGTTTGTAAGTGCCTGACATCTTCACACAAGATGTAAAATAGGACAGCCGGCATGGCACCGGAACTACACACTGATATCCACGCATATATTCTTTAAGTATTTATATATCATGTCATCATTCAAATTGTCAAGATGTTGGTACTGATAACGATAAGGGTCATAGTTTAGGAGAATAGATTTCTGCATATTCATGTATGTATGAAGAATTTAAATACTGAATATAAACAGTAAATAGTTGGCTACACAGACTTATGACTTATTTCATATAGGCRCAACAGACAAAACCTTTAAACATTTACATTATATGCGTTAGTTTTCTAAATATTCATTTTCCAGAAGTATAACATATCATCCACCATTTACTCAGCAGATAATTAGACTGATCCCTTTGTGGGAAGAGTTAAGGACAGAGGTATTGAGCACAGATACTTTATAGAAAAAACAATCACTCAACAGTAGACAATAAAATCTGATGTTTTGATATCTTATACCAGATAATCCCTTGAGATAAATGACTGTAATATATATGATCCTATCGGCCGTCCTGAGCATCTCTCCTTTATGAGTGAGTCGATAAGAGCCTTTCCCTCTTCCAGGTTCTTTGAGCTGGTAGTTCCATCGTCACCCACTTTGTTGTTGATGAGTGGAATGAGGGCTGCTGGTCGAGAGCTGCCGACCCCGTCACAGCAGGCGTGCGCAAACCTCACCAGTCCACAGGTCACCCTTCCACTCACTCCCCAGCCAGACCCCTCATTCAACACTTTGCACCCGGGACAGGCAGAATCCCATGGCCATGCAGGCTACACCATAATTCTTATTCCAGAACTTTGCAGTGTCAAAAAAAAATGTTTCACACTTTCCCCTTTCCCAATCCACCTAATAACACCCCCCTGGTGTAGAAAAGTTAAATGAGGTGTAGGAGGATACTGGTCCTTAGCAATAGCAGTGATAATCCAGAGATTGACCCCTTTCTCCTCATCACTCAGCCACATAATGCCAGGGTATATCTGGTGTGCTTTCTGGAATAAGAGCAAGCGTATATCGTGGTAGACAGGGCAATAGAGGATAAAATGAGTTTYATTCTCTATTTCTCCGAAGTCACAATAGTTACATAGACTTTCCTCTTCCATTTCACCACAGTACCGACCTGTTGTTACATCTGCTCCTGCTACGCCCGCTACTTCTCATCCTGTCTCCCTAACCTGCCGCCACTCCCCCAGTACTCTCTCCCTCTGTGTGTGTGTGTGTGATTGTGTGGGTGGAGACAGGCGTGCTGGAGGCAGAGCAGATCTCCACCACCTGCAACCTTTTCCATAATCAAGACCTCTACAAATACTCAGCCCTTCCACTTTCACGCTGCCAGATCGTAACCTCTGCTCAGTCAGTCTGCATTTTTTTGCCGTTTGTTCCTGCTTAGATCCTGTTTTCGTGTTATGCCTGGTTTCCATTGCCTGATGCTGTTTTCCTCCCCGCTACAGTTCTGCCCGCTCTGACTTTGGCCTCTGTCTCCAGTCTCATGTCTCGTCAGTCCTGCTACTCTGTCCTGGACCCTCCACTCCACTGCGTCCTTGGATTCCTCTCCGGAACTGCTTACTCAGTCCCAACTCCCCTCGCTCCAGCCTCAGCCTCCRCAACGGGCTTCCTGCAACCCGCCCGAGCTTCCCCTGGCCTACACCCCATCTTCCCCATGTTTCAATAAATACCTTGGTTACCTCATCTCAGTCTCCTCATCTGAGTCTGCTCTTGGGTTCACCTGTTCCGCTCCGCGTGACACMTGTTTTAATATACAGAGACAATATCCCTGATCTTACCTGTGCACAAAGCGATCTCTTGCTTTTAGGTGTTATTATAGAGAATACTAACTGTCCATGATTTTGTTCACCATTTTCTCACACTTCTGAAATCTGTTCCAAAATMTGTAAATGCTATTAACAAAAAYGGAGTTAAAATGAAAGACAGCAGAAAGCCACACCAGCTTGGCCAAAACCAATGAATGTTGTTGTTAATAATGTGGATAGAAGCATAGGCCTACCATAAAATATATTATGAACAAAAGGTCATGKTAGTTTCCCCACTTTCTGTTTGTTTTGTCTGTGATTCTTTTCACACCTGGTTTCAATTGCGTTTATTTCTGTGTGTATATAGGGTRCCTGTTTCCTGCCTTAGTTCGTGCGGGATTAGACTTGTATGTATTGCGCTCGATTGTATTTTGATGTTTGTTGTGTTCACGATTTACGCACGTGTATGTAAGTGTCAGAACTGTGTTTGTTCCTCCGTGTGTTTGCACGAGTTGCTGAGTATCGTGAGCGTAGTTTTTGGATTTTCGTCTGTGCCATTTTTGTATTGGTGGACTATATGATTAAACACGCTTCTCAGACATCCCTGCTCTCCTGCGCCTGACTCCTACACCTCTCACCGAGACGCACGTTATCACACCTTGTTGATTTGTGTAACTGGATAAGAACCGCATTCTCCTTCAATAATAATGAATGTCGACATGAGTTTTGACTTTTGAACCATACACAAACATTATTACATTMATGTTCAGTGAATTCACAATGTYTATTCTTATATAAATAACACTTAGCTCTAAGTATAAGCAAGTGCAAGCAAATGAGCTGCGATGAGGTAGGCTTATTCGTTCAGCAATATCGAAATGGACAGCGACAGAAATAAATTCAATAAATAAGTTCAGATAAATTCAGCAAGATGTTGAGGCCTTCGTTATGTCACGAGAGCGAGACCCAGACTCAACGGTTAGCCTACTATTTGAAGTATTTTATTAGTCCTATGTGGTCTAAAAAGGAAGGAAAATACAATCACGAGGATCCACTTTTATAGACAATATACAGACGCACTGACAGCATTGTGCAAACAAAACAACCCTCGCAATATGAACTGGAATTACATGGGTCGGGAACTTTTTGTTGAACAAAAATATTGAAATGGAAAGAGACTGTCACTGGCAAACATGGTTAGGAGGAGGGGACACTGTAATATATTGTTGTTGGGTCTGTAATTTAACACCCTCCTCGTGGAGAAAAGCACCCTAGATAATTATAACACACAAAGTAAGAAAAACAATGAAATGCATCATTCTAACATTGCCTAAAATGATTAATAAGATACTAATGAGAGACCTATATAAGCAATATAACAATGCATATGTACAAACTATGATAATGGCATATATGACCATAAGCGGTTAAAGAGGCAAGCCGTAATTTTGATTAAGACATGAGCTAGCTGAGACAGATGTAGCCTATATGCTGCCTATTTGTTCAGCACTTTTGAAATTGACAGCGACATAATTCACAACATGGGCCGTTCTTACAGTATTCTCCCTGTACACCAAGTCAGAACTGTAAGATAAATAACTGGGGCATATAAGCAGACAATGAAAGCTCTTACAATATTCGATCATTACATTTATCTAAAACAGGCTGAAGGCTACATGTGCACTACCATGTCAAAACAGTAGGCAATATGCTTATTCGTTCAGCAATTTAGAAATGGACAGCGACATAATTCAGAACATGGGCCGTTCTTACAGTATTCTCCCTTTATACCAAGGCCGAACAGTAAGCTAAATTAACAGGGGCACATAAGCAGACAATGAAAGCTCTTACATTGGGGGCAGGTAAGCTGGCAATGAAAGCTATTACAATATTCGATCATTACATTTCTCTAAAACAGGCTATAGGCTACATACTGTATGCATCACCAAGTGGAGCTGTTCTTGAGCTGTTCTTGTCTATTAATGCTCTGTATTATGTAATGTTTCATGTTTTGTGTGGACCCCAGGAAGAGTAGCTGCTGCTTTTGCAACAGCTAATGGGGATCCTAATAAAATACCAAAATACCAATACCAAGTCAGAACAGTAAGGTAAGTTCTAAGAGTGAAAGGAACCACATTCTTAGGGTGAGACACATAGGCTACTAACGGCTTACTATGCAAAATACACTTAGTATTGCTTTCTTAGCTACAGTATACATATCTCTCTGGCATATTACATCACTTATGCAGCAGCATACCAGACATATTTATGGACTCGCCATTGTTGTGTTGTGCTCACTTGAATAGGAAGTTGGCACGGTGGTCCTTCTTGTGGGTAAATGTCTCAATTACTTTGTCATCAAAGTCTGGCATTCTCTGGATGAAGTCATGCTGGATTGACAGCATGCCAATGCATTGAACCTTTTCTGGCTCATGGAGTTGCGTGTGGAGGTTTTTATCCTTTTAAGAGTGGAAAAGTTTCTCTGTGACTCAGCGGTTGTCATCGGAGTGGTGATGATGATTTTGAGAAGAGAGACCGTCTCAGACAAGGCCTCCTGCAGGTTGTTCTCGTAGAGTGATTTCAATAAAGAAAGTGCTGTCTTTCCAGTGTCCAGCTCATAATGCTGGWGGACAGATCTGTTTTCAGCATCTCCTGGTTGCCCACAGGCCATAGCTTGGTAGCACACTGGAGTGCTGTGGTCAGAAAGGAATGTACAYACTGGGGGGAAAATGAGCTGTCCACCAACTTTGCTGCAATTAAGTGATCACTTTCAGAAATCCTTTCTTGCACATGAGCAGCGATTGTATCACATGTCTCCTCTATCACGGGTGCAGTGTTAAGTTCTCTCTGCCTTGGTTTAGTGGCATCAACATGTCCTTTGGCCAGTGCAGTAGTTTGCTCGCAAATGTTTTGAACGTTTACCTTGAAGTTGTTGATTGCTCCGGTGATTCCTGCTGCATCAATGGTTCGTTTCTGCATTATGTTGTACAAAACATCCACCTCTTGTAAGGATCGACGTTGGAGACGAGAAGCAGGTACAGGGAGTGAACATTTAATGAAACACGGATATGAAACAGAACAGGAACAGCGTCTGGACAGGGGAAAAATAACGACATCAATGCTGAAACAGGGAACAAACTGAGGAGCAGACAAATATAGAGGGGGTAATCAACAAAGTAATGGAGTCCAGGTGAGTCCAGTATTGTGCAGCTGCGCGTAATGATGTTGACAGGTGTGCGTAATGAAGGGAAGCCTGGCGCCCTCGAGCGCCAGAGAGGGAGAGCGGGAGCAGGCGTGACMYCTCTGCGATGACCAAGGAAAATAACTTGAGGAGTTGCAGAAATGCTTCCTTCCAAACCCCTCATTGTTGAGTAATGTTTATGTCCAATGGCCGATGAGCACCGATATATTTTATCTCTAATTTCTCTTCATATGACAAGGTTTGAAAAGGATTTGCCAGTAGATTGTCGACTTGATTCATGATGATGACTGCTAGCTTGCTAGCWAAAATTTTGACAGTATGATGTTGACATGATAAGTCCAATCAAAGCTACTGTAGATATAACGTGATTTGATGTCATTCTATCTGTGGCCAATGACCTTGAGCCTTCTTGGATGGGCACTTCTAATGTAACTCTATGGCAGAACCCAAGGGGCAAAAAGTTTTCAGCTCTACCAATAAGACTTGGCGGTAACGTAGTGTCCCCATGAGTGACAGAACACTGAGCCAAACAMGGCGCAACGCTCCGTATTTTTTGCTGGCTTGTCCCACCACCACTGAAAGCACTGAGCTAGGCCGAAACACCTGCCTTTTGGAGCTGCCTTACTCAAGAAAGCAAAAAAGAGACCATGTTTGTATGTGGCTTTATTAACTCAAAGATTTTTTATTTTTTTTTACATTGTTTGCAAACTGATATGTGACACGTATTAATGCAAAAATAACAAGCAAAACAAGCAACCTAAAAATGTGGGGCTCAAAACAGCTGCCCTGAATGACGGGTCGCCACTGGTCAATACATATAAATAATTTAAAATCACATTTTACTTGATTGGAACTTTCCGGTTACTTATGTTTAGGTCACTGGAGCCACCTGCTGGTTTAAGCAAGTAATAACAGGCCAACGTTTTGTGACTGACAACGCCAATTGGTAACACATCGGCGAATCATGGATGCATAAACACTGACCAGGCTCACATAGCATGATATCAGAGTATTATCAACCAATTATTTACCAAGAAATGACTTTGTTACTCCAAACATAGCCTAATATGATCAACGATCGACCCACAGAGTTTTTAGTCGATCCTTTCGCGCGCCGAATAGGTACAGTACACTGTACACACGTACTTGTAAGGCAGATGGTTGTTCCAAAAGTATTGTAATGAAACAGGCAGGGAGCAGTCCTCGAATCCTCGACCTTCTAGCCTGAGGTCCGGCGCGCTATCGACTGTGCCGCAGAAGCATTCTCGTGCGGCAGTGTCGATTTCCGCGCTTATAAACCCAKGGTCGTCACAGTATATTTCTTACTAGCTAGCTACATTTTAATTTATCAAAGCAAGGTATGGCCAGTGACATATTTCTAGCTAGTTATGAAGTCCTAAGTCATAGCAATTGCATACTTTCAAACAGAAAGAATGTTTGAAAGAGTGACTCTGTTGTTAAGGTAACGTTAACAGTATTATTGTTGYCAGGTGTTTAGCCTTCTGCTTACAGTATCACTGGCAACTTTTGACGGTTTAACTGGCTAGCAATCTAACGTTCGCCTGTTGCTTTTTTCCCCACAAGTTTGAAAACAAAAACAGCAATGTGAATGAATCAATAATTATTTAAATATATTTACATTTAGAACATGTCAAGGAAAAAGGACGTCCAAATTCAAGTAAGGTTTGTCTACAACTAGCTAACGTTAACTCCCAACACAGATTTCTTGTTGTTCATCAGCAGTACAGTAACAGTAGCCGCCAGTCATTCTTTGAAATAAATAAATGTGTCTAAAGTACTTTACATTGTCCTTTTTTAATATCATTTTACAGATTGAAATATCTTCTGAAGAACAATGGGAGGAAGCATTGTCAGGCCCAGGACTTCTTGGTAGGCAGCTTTCAAAGGTTGTCACGTAGTAAATATGAGCTGCTTGAGTTTTCTTTAATGAGTGGTCATGCTGTCAGATAATGAACTAAGAAGCTGTCAGGCTGCTGTAGTTTTGATGAGGAGTAATATGCTGATATCCATGTTTGTAGTAATAGAAGTCTACCAGAGATGGTGTGGGCCATGCAAGGCTGTGCAGAACATCTTCAGAAAATTGAGGAGTGAATATGGAGATGAACTGTTGCGCTTCGCTATGGTAAGTTAAGGCATTTTCAGCTATCATCACCGTCAGATTCTGATCCTGGTACACTTCTGGTAACCCTGTGCATTAAAACCTAGCCAAACTAATTCTGGTACCTATCTGTGTGGCGGGAGGTCCATGATCCAGACCCTACCAGACCAGTAGCCTGGGTGGAGGTCCAATGTCAACACCTGGGTCGTGTTTATTAAGGCATGCAACGGAAAACGTTCTAGAAAGTTTTGCAACAGGTCCCTCCATGTTTCAGTCTTTTTTCTTCTTTTTGTTGTACATTGAACACAACTTCCATCTGGGCCTCTGGAAATCCATACCCTTTTTGAAAAATAAACTGCTGTAAATTGTCATAAGTGCTCTGTTTAACTCACTTTCAGGGGGAGGCCAACAGTTTACTTGAGTTAAGTTCACTTAAAGGGAAATGTCAACCAGTCTTCCTTTTCTACTCTGTAAGTAGTGAGCTTATAACAGCACCATAATATTGTCATGATCTTATATCACTGAATGTCAAGTTACAGACAGTGTAATTTTTTATGCATCAGAATAGTTTGACAGGTGTTATGACATATGATATGTCACTTACCCACTAACACAAGGCTGTGTTAGCACACCTGTGATAATTGTGTCATAACCATGAGAAGTGTCCAAAAATATACTGTTGTTAGTTGGTGTAATATACTATTTTGACATTTGTGCTAAGAGTAAACCTTTCATTTGGCATCGTGGTGTGCTCTGCTGTTTCAGGGTGGTACATTGGTGTCAATAGTAAGAGGAGTCAATGGACCTCTTCTACAAAAAACTATGTTGGAACTGGTGGATCAAGAGAAGAAGAAGCAAGAACTGGGCTCAAAATATGTACCTGAAGTAAGAGGTTCCTAACATTGTCACCTGTAAGGGGTCTGTAGACTGGTATACTGATGAGCATTTTGAACCCACCGTCAAACTTTCAAATAGGTCCACAAGCTTTTCTTAGAGGACAATCATCAAGCAAGAAAAAAGCCTCCGACGACCCAAAATGCCGACATAGAAATTGGCGGTATGTCACCAATTTCACTGCTAGAATACTGCTACATCGTTTCTTACTGTATGCATATATTTTCGTTTAACATTTTGTTGATATTAAATGGTTTGGGTAAGTTTGAATGGAGGGGATTTGAGGAAGTCTTGTGTGTGCCATTAGATCATGGTACATACCATGTGGTCATCATAAAGCCAGATGCTGTAGTAGGAGGTCAAGTGGAAGGAATCATACAAAAAGTAAGGCGTTTACTTCTAAGTGCTTCACATTAAATTCTTATAGTCTATCCTTGTTCATGTTATTGCATTTTACTTGAATATAATGGCTGCATTTAACTCACAAATGTATTGTGCATAGGCTTTAGATGCTGGTTTTTCAATTGTTGCGGAGGAGGAGAGGGTGTTGGATGAAGAGCAGATTCATGCTTTTTATAAGGAGAAAGCCAAAGAGGTGGGTGAAAGCATAACAAAGAACATTACTTCTTACTATGCTGCACTTGTGACAAGGAGGGTTCAGTAACACAATTGTATCAGTATCACCCAATTGCATCCAGATACCTTAGAGCAGGAGTTTTCGTTTAACAACAAGAAAAAAACCACAAGTTATTAAAAAATAAAATACACACATGACAATTTTCACAATCTGACTAGAGTGATTTTTTATTTTCTAGCCAGCGTTTGTGAAGGCAATGTCTAGTGGGCCTGTCCACGCCTTGATTCTGTCTAAGGGAGACGAGGTGGGTGAAGGAGAGTCTCATTCATTGACAGCCATCATAGATCCTGAACACGCTGAGCTCATCCAACCAAAGAAAAGGTTTGGGTTCTCAGTGCAGTTTGCTGAGTAGATTAAACACACATGCCTGATGCACAATCGTACCACATCATGCAACCGATTGCAGATTTGAGAGGTTTGATCAAACGTACCAGAAATCAGCTAACATTTCCTTGTTCCTTTCTCTTAAACCTGAATATTGTTTTTGTAAAATCTTACAAATTTTTTTTTTCAAGCAAAATGAATACAAAGTATGTGTGTTTTGGGTGATCTCTCTTAGGTCAAAGGTTGTACAGGAGGTGGATCTGGGCATGTCAGAAAGCAGTACTGAGGTGGCTAGCAGGCAACTGGCATACTTCTTCCCCACCTTTGATTTTTCTTTAGAGACGCATGCTGGATCCAATGCAAGGATTGAAAAGACTCTTGCTCTTATTCGTCCAAGTCTTCTCAGGGAGAAAAAAGGTATCTTCTACTTTTATGTTTTACATTTTATGCCAGAACTAAGTCCTAGCTCCTTTTATGAGTGGTTCAGAGTGGTTCAAATCTTCTTAGAGTTGCATTTTTCAGTGAACATGTTCTAAAGTCAAAACCATAAATATGCATGTCTTATTATTATTGTTTAGTAATACTAGTCATGCCAATGTGTATCTTGTTGTTCCACCTGTTCACTTCTGTACCTACTGACTGAGATTCTGGTTTGCTTTTCAACATGACAAGATGAGATCTTGAAGACGATCCATGACTCTGGCTTCCAGATAGCAATGCAGAGGGAGGTAACCCTCACTGAGGACCAGGCCAAAGAGTTCTACAAGGAGCATGAGGGCACTGACTTTTTCCCATGTCTAATTAACCATATGACCAGGTGACAAACTCCCACAATAATTTGCTTAGTTGGGATGTGGCGTGCTAAACGACAAAATAAGATTGATAGATGTACAAATATGCACAGTTTACAGTGACCAAATGTAAGATAAACGATTGGCTACTGATTGTGGGGAATCGACAGCTTGAACTTTCTGACAGAAGGGYTTTGTTTCCCTTGTTGTATCGTAGTGGCCCCGTGTTGGCTTTGGCTTTGACTCGAGATGATGCAATCCAACACTGGAGAGGTTTACTGGGTCCAAAAGTCTTGGATGAGGCCAAAGAAAGATTCCCTGAAAGGTAGCAACTGGGGAACACTTCATTTGGATAGTCCTAGTTCATTTCATATTATTTATGTATGTTCAATTAACTGTCTCATCTCGCCACTGTAATTGTGCTTTATTCCTAGTCTGCGAGCCCAGTTTGCAATCGACAATGTGACCATCAACCAGATTCATGGCAGCTCTACTCCCGAGGAGGCTCAGAGAGATCTCAACCGCTTTTTCCCCACAGAGCACACACTGGCCGTGATCAAACCTGACTCAACACAAGAACACAAAGGTACAGTACCTGGGTCTCTGTCCTAACTTCATGGTTATTTATCCAGGCAATGTTAATATGTTTGCCTCATTATGGATAGATGGTTGTTGTAGGTTGTTTCAGTGTGAATGTATTTAAAGTACTCTTACAACAAATAAACTTGCAAATTGTTGTTTTAAAGAGACAAGTATTGTTTCTGTCATGACATTGAATGTCAATGAAAATTGTGGTTGTTGATCTTTATTTCAGATACCATTATGAATCAAATTAAAGAGGCTGGGTTTAGTATTTCACAAGTGAAAGAAACCAAACTGACACGAGAGATGGCAGAGGAGTTCTACAAAGATCACAAAGGGAAGGACTTCTTTAATAACCTGGTTGACTACATGTCACAGTGAGTTGCCATGTTCTTTAACATTCAAGACCTGCAATCATTTGAGTTTATAGTTTGCTAGAATGAAACTTAAGTCTTGACTCTTGTTTGGATTTATTCTATTCCATTTCAGGAGATTTATTCAAATACTTATTCAACAATTGAATAGTGCAATTTCTTTTCAATTTTCTTTTCAACTGCCTAAATGTATCAGATTTGAATTGAATTGACCCCAACCCTGGTCTTGACATTGCATCAGCTTTAACTGCCGATTTGATTTATCTTTTGTAGAGGTCCATCTATCATGATGATCCTGAGCAAAGAAAACGCTATCGCAGAATGGAGAGAGATGATGGGGCCTGCCGATCCTGAACAGGCCATGCAAGTCAAACCCGACTCTCTACGTGCACAGTTTGCCAAAAGCATCTTGGAGAACGCCGTGCACGGCTCGTCCAATGTCCAGCACGCCATGGACAATATCAAGTTCATTTTTGGGGATATACCGTCATAAACACTGGAAAACCGATAAGCCCACACATAGGTTTAATAATGCCTACATGTGAGTAGACTTGAAGATTGTATTGAATGGGGAGTTGGAGGGAACCTACTGTATAGGTACACTATTGTTTGAGATGTTTCCAATAATAAAATACAAATTGAATTTACTACAGATTTGAGCAGTCATGTTTTCCCCCATGGACATTTTTATGTGTTTTCATGTACTACAGATTTTGTGTCGTGGTAGGCTTTTAATCTGTATTTCCATCATGAGCTTTATGTATCCTGCTCTACGCACCTCTAGGAAATGGACACCTGAGGGCGCCAAATACTTGTCCGACAAACCCTTCTGATATTTTCATACAGTATATATATATATTTATATATATATATGCTGTGTACAAAACATGGGGAATCCAGGTGAAAACTATGACCCCTTATTGATGTCACTTGTTAAATCCACTTCAGTCAGTGTAGATGAAGGGAAGGAGACAGGTTAAATAAGGATTTTTAAGCCTTGAGACAATTGAGACATGGCTTGTTTATGTGTGCCATTCAAAGGGTAAAGGGGCAAGACAAAAGATTGAAGTGCCTTTGAACGGGGTATGGTAGTAGGTGCCAGGTGCACCGGTTTGAGTGTCAAGAACTGCAACGCTGCTGGGTATTTCACACAACAGTTTCCAGTGTGTATCAAGAATGGTCCACTACCCAAGGGCATTCAGCAAAATTGACAACTGAKGGAAATAATTGGAGTTAACATGGGCAAGCATCCCTATGCCCGACGAATACTCCGGCACAGTGGACACGTCATCATACCCATAAAACCTAGCGGTAAAACCTGGTAATGGTTCAAATATTTTTGCGTCTGGAATTTTAGAACTACTTAATTTAAGGCCTGTGTTTTGAAACATCGGAGTCAACATGGACAGCATCCCTGTGGAACATCTTGTAGAGTCCATGTCCCACGAATTGAGGCTGTTCTGAGGGCAAAAGGGGGGTGCAACTCAATATTAGGAAGGTGTTCCTAATGTTTTGTACAGTCAGTGAATATTAATGGATGAAGAATGGATGAATTAATCTAATCCCTCTCAGCATTGTGGATGTATGCATGCAAAAAAAAGTTTAATTTCCTTTATGTTCCTCATAACATGTTGGATGCCGGTCTGCATTGTACATTGTACTTGCAGTTACAATGTACAGAAAGGGAGGACATGAAACAGTGTACCTGCCACCATTTTAAGTTAAACTTGCAGCTATCCCATGGCATAGCAGGCCTTCATATTAGAAATACTGTATCTGATACATACAGTCCAACATAAAGTCATTGTAAAGTAGTTTTGGTGGTCATATCGGAATTTGTTATTAACCAAACATTTTTAGCTATTTAGAACAATATCACTGGCTATTACTTAAAATATATGGTTATTTTAACATTTTATTTACATTTCAATGGAGTCAATGGGGTCAGGACTTTTATCAAAGATATTATAGAAAAACAAAAAACCTTTCCTCTACAATTTGTACTTTTATTTTGAAGGCTAAAAACCGGATGTGCCATTCACGCATTTAGTAAAAACAGGTTATAAACTAAGCCTAATTCTACAATTTCTATGTGATTTTAAACCTAACCTCAACACACTGCTAACCTTATGCCTAACCYCAAATTAAGACCGTAAAGAATTTTTGTTTTCATACATTTTTACGATATGCCAATTTTGACTTTGTGCCTGTGCTATTTAGTGGAAACGTTAAACAGAAAATGAAACTATGCAAAACTACTCTTCAACCGCAACCTATATCCTTGTTTGCACTGTCACCATCGAGACCTCTTTAGACGGAGATAAACCCATTTTTAAGAATAAATATTTGATCCAGGCATTGCGGAAACACGTTTAGAGAATGAGCAATTTCGCCCTACTGTTTTGTTTCGCCTTTTCAATTTGGCCCTCCTCGTGCACAGTGCTGAAGAAGAGGAACGACAAGCCGATAATAGGTAAATTTGCTGCATCACATGACTGATGGAAATATTACATGAAACTACAGTGTTACATCATGTATACTGAACAAAAATATAAATGCGACAATTTCAAAGAGTTTACTTTGTTACAGTTCATATAAGGAAATCAGTCAATGTCAATACATTCATTAGGCTGTAATCTATGAATATCACATGATGGATGGGACTTGGAGGGTATAGGTTCACCCACTTGGCAGCCAGTCCCACACAGTGGGGAGCCAGGCCCAACCAATCAGAATTCATTTTTTTCCCCGCAAAGGGCTTTTTAACAGAAAGAAATACTCCTCAACACCCCCCCTCAGACGATCCCGCAGGTGAAGAAACTGCATGTGGAGGTCCTGGGCTACCGTGCTTACACGTGGTCTGCGGTTGTGAGGCCGGTTGGACGTACTGCCAAGTTCTCTAAAACGACGTTGGAGGCAGTTTATGGTAGAGAGATTACATTAAATTCTCTAGCAACAGCTCTGGTGGACATTCCTGCAATCAGCATGCCAATTGCACGCTCCCTCAAAACTCAAGACATCTGTGGCATTGTGTTGTGTGACAAAACTGCACATTTTAAAGTGGCATTTTATTGTCCCCCAGCACAAGGTACACCTGTGTAATGATCATGTTGTTTAATCAGCTTCTTGATATGCCACATATCAGGTTGATGGATTATCTTGGCAAAGGATAAATGCTCACTAACAAGCACATTTGTGAACAAACTGAGAGAAATAAGCGATTGGTGCGTATGGAACACTTCTGGGATTTTTTTATTTCAGCTCATGAAACATGAGACCAACACTTTACACATTGCATTTATGATTTTGTTCAGTGTATATTTATTATAAAATCTACCCTATACCAATAAAGATCTAGCTAACACATATTAACACTTCTTCTAAACAATAGTTGATTATGTGTGAATTGAACATTTGCATTGTAGCCCGTTTCAAATTCCTCTTTGACAACCAAAACAAACCACGGTGAAGCTATAGTCAGTCCTTAGAATTATACTATTCTCTATTATAAATGTATCCCATTCAGAGTAGGGCTACAGCACAGGCTATTCTTCAAAATCAAGGGGTATTTATTTACTTGAAATAATTGGATATCTTACGGATTGTGGCTTTACTGAAAATACGTTAACTTTAAACTCGCTGTAATTCACTTTCTAAAATGTATCTGTGATTTCCTAGGTGTGTTGGCTCAGGAGGTAGACTCACCTCAACCACAGAAGGCCTCTTATATAGCTGCATCGTATGTCAAGTTCCTGGAGTCTGCTGGAGCTAGAGTCGTCCCTGTGATGTAAGTTGTATGTATTAGATTGGTAATGTAGTTGAGGACTTAACAGCCTTTCAAATGTGGTTATGAATTACCATATCTATTAAAAGTGGATTGAATATTCTCTTAGATAGGCCTAATATTCATTTTCCATGTACGTTATATATACCTCGTTCCTGTGATTTCTACAGGATAAATCAGACACTGGAAGAGTACAAAACACTGTTTAACTCCATTAATGGGTAGGTGTCAACTATGCTATTTGCTGTACAAGACCCACTGTCATGTTGTTTTTGTCTTCTATAAAATGATCTATATACCCCCCACCCGCCTCTAGAATACTCTATCCTGGTGGTGATGCTAGCATCGTCTCATCTGGGTATGCGGACGCTGCTAGAATCTTTTACGAGCTTGCCATAGAGGTATGACATGTTCCTTTTGATACTTTCACATAGTCTATGCTTCATCGTACCTTACCAGATATGTGGGAGAAAAACCTGTTCTAAATGGAAAAGGTGATATATAAAAATATGGACTTTTTAGGCCAACTCGAGGGGGGACTATTTCCCTGTATGGGGTACCTGTCTTGGATTTGAGGAATTGACATACCTGACCAGTGGAAAGCAGCTTCTATCCAAAACCAACACCAGTGGTGTGATGTTGCCACTGGTTTTCACTAACGGTATGTTGTACCTGTACCTGTTCACATACAGATATGAGAAAAACATAACTCATCAGATTTGACCAGAATCGTATTTTCCAATTGATCACAAATGGAACATGTACATTTATCTAAATGCTGAACGAACGCACTCACAGTCACACCAAAATCTGTAACTTGGAGTAATGTGAAATTATTACACTTTCAGGATCCAGAGAGAGTAAGCTGTTCAAGGACTTTCCAGCAGAGCTCCTGGATGCCTTGGCCTCTGAGCCAATCACTGAAAACTCTCATGAATTGAGTCTCACTCTGGAGGTATGACCATGTGCAGTGTCTGAACAATCACCAAATGTCACAAGTCATAGGCTTTTCTGTATCCTCTGTAGCATTAATTGGGAACTAGTCATTCAACATTGCATTCCAGTGTTATAACAGCAATGCAGACCTTAGGAAGTTCTACAAAGTCTTGACTACAAACAGTGATGGGAAAACAGAGTTTGTGTCAACTATGGAAGGTAAAGCACATTCATTGTTTTAACTTAGCAAACACTAGAGTATATACAGTAACTTAAACTGGAACATGTACTTCCATAAGATGACATTGATAGGTTCAATGTTTCTTCTGTAGCATACGGTTTCCCCATCTATGGAACCCAGTGGCACCCTGAAAAGAATGCATTTGAATGGACAAGGCCGTACATTCCACACTCGCCATCGGCTGTTAAGACCACTTTCTTTATGGCTGATTTCATGGTCAATGAAGGTAGCTATTACAGTACTGTGTGGCAATAGATTCAGTGAGAATTTGTAGCGTGATGTTATTGTAATGGGGAGAGTTATTGAATGCACCCCCCTTGGCTGAGCCATGAAGGGTGCGTTCAAGATCAAACTCCACATGTTAATGTTTTAATCACTAATCTATGCCAATCATTTTTTTCATTAACAGCTAGAAAGAATTTTCACAAATTTGAGGATGAAGAGGTGGAGAAGAGAGCACTGATATACAACTACAATCCTGTGTACACTGGAAACACTTCTTCCTTTGAACAAACATATTACTTTTGATGGAGTATTGTTTTTGAATGGAGTGAGTGTCATTCAACAAATTTCTTTCAATCAATGTAAGCAACACTTATTGCTGTACATTTCTGTAAATTAAAAGTTTGATTTGTATGTTTTGGTAATGGTTTTACAAAGATTAAAGTAACTGATGACAATTAAGTTGTTTGAATGACTATGGACCACGTCTATGTTTTTGAACAAACCTAAAAGCATTTCACAATCTATCCAGACTGGCAAAGTAATGAGGACCCACATGAACTAAATACACTTTCAATGGAGATTTTTAATCCAGGACTAGCCTTAATCTGTGTACAGGAAACCGGCCAACATATTCAGTATTTGTGACTTGTTCAGTAATAGAACCCACAAGCTTTGTTTTGGCAGCTTGATTTCTCATCTTATTGTTTTATTATACAACAAGACATTTGGTTGATTTGAGTAAACGCTTGAGGATGCATTTCTTTTTTTTACAATAAAGTGGTTAAATTAATATGAAACAGAGAGAACATTCACAATTTTGCAATAACAACCAAAATAGATMAACTACAGAATACAATGATAAAATACGTTTTATTCTAACATTTACCCCCATGCCACATACATACATGTTGTCTCTTGTACTATTTTGGATTACTTGACAAAAGTCCATCTTCACGTTCAATCGCGGTGTCAGAAATTTCACCATTGCAAAGTCCACTTTAAACTCAACCCAAGGACTGAAACAGGAGGGGGAAAAAATGTATATTCAAATGTAACTTTCAAAATGCATTTGTGCACAAATAACACTCAGCTATTAAGAGACACAAATTATATTTGAGTAACATTTACACATCAAGCTGAAGAGACTGGGATCTCAATCATGATACTACTGTAAATGTAATTCAACCCAGTACGGAACATTCAAGATGTAAAAAAAATACTATTTTGAAACAGAGCTGTCACAGATCGCATTGAGTTGCAAATAACTTGATAACATGCATTGACAAAGTAACAGAATGCAGGCTTGTGCCTCAACAATTCACGTTTTTAGATAGCAGTCCAACCTAAAAAATAAATACAAATCCTTTGTATTTCATCCTGTAAAGATTGAGATAATGATTCTAAGCTATTAATTACCTTATAGACAAATGTATTACTTTTTGCCATAAAACAACACCAATTCTACAGTGGCACCTCAAACCCACCAATTGACTTAATACTGAGGGTGGTTGTAATGGCACTTCAATAGCCATTTACTAAAACATAATTTTATGTGGTCGTTAACTTGACAAACCATTTCATTACCATTTGAACATCTGTAAAATAATGTGCAGATACATGCAGCTACTGTTTACATCTATTTTGGCAATTGGTTATATTTGGAACTGAAGAAGACCATTTCTTACTTGACTGTTTATATAATGCCATACCTACTCTATGACAACATTACAGTGTTCACAGATCAGAGTGAAGGTTTAACCAACAGTAGTTAGTGCCATGATCAGCAGAACATTTATTTACAATGAGCCATGTTGTATTTCGTTTTCACAAAAGGAGTCAATAAAAAGAACTGCTCACTCCCAAAGTAAGGCACAGTGACTAAAATATAATATATATGCTTCAATTTCCAAAGGACTGGAGGGAGTATTATACAATAAGCAAAGAATGAGGAGAACATTTTGTAACAAAACAAACCGGTGATTCTGTTCACATTCTTCTCACTGTTCACATCCTTCTCTTCTTTTCATGACATGTAGTCTACACCATTTAAATACATACTTGCGGCTACAAGAAGATTCCAAGATCAGGACAAACTTGAACACTGAAAAAAACGAAGTATCAATACCCAAAGAAGGGAATGTTTTTCATGTGCTACTTTACAGAGGAACAACATACACAAACACAGTTCAACATGAAAATGTATTTTCACGATTTTAAAAATAGGAGCAGACACCCTACCCTCGACCCACAGACACTGGGCTGGAACCAGTTTGACCAATAAAATCCCATGTGACACCTGTAACTTTGACCCCAAAGTTTGTGCTATAAGTCTTTCCTCTCCTCACTGACTGGTAAAGTTTGCGTGTGTAGTTTGAYGTTCCCTCCCTCTCACCAGTCATTTGGAATCCGAGGAGCACGCCTATTCCTGACACGACCGCTTTTCAAGATGTTCCAGATATGACGTCAGCTAATGATCCCTCATCACCCTCCATCATAAAGTTGTATTCATTGTGTCGATGTCAACAAAATGGCTGCAGATGGTCTCTGGTGGAGTCGTGGTGACTCAAAAGGTGAAGAGGAGGAGTAGGAGGACAAAAATGGGATGAGGAGATAAGCAAGCATCTGCAACGCGGCAGTCTCAGGAATGATCTGCAACACAACAGTCTCAGGGTTGATCTGCAACGTGGTAGTCTCAGGGATGTTCTGCAACGCGGCAGTCTCAGGGATGATCTGCAACGCGGCAGTCTCAGGGATGATCTGCAACGCGGCAGTCTCAGGGATGTTCTGCAACGCGGTAGTCTCAGGGATGATCTGCAACGCGGTAGTCTCAGGGATGTTCTGCAACGCGGCAGTCTCAGGGATGTTCTGCAACGCGGCAGTCTCAGGGATGATCTGCAACGCGGCAGTCTCAGGGATGTTCTGCAACGCGGCAGTCTCAGGATGTTCTGCCAACGCGCAGTCATCAGGGATGTCGTGCCAACGAGGCAGTTCTCAGGGATGTTCTGCAACGCGGCAGTCTCAGGGATGATCTGCAACGCGGCAGTCTCAGGGATGTTCTGCAACGCGGCAGTCTCAGGGATGATCTGCAACGAGACAGTCTCAGGGTTGATCTGCAACGTGGCTGTCTCAGGGATGATCATGCTGAAACGCAGGGGAATCACATAAGGTGAAAACAAAAAACAAAAAAAGGGCCAAAGAAGATTTAAACCAAGAGGAGGTTGCATATCATGTGGATTGTGGAAACCAGGTATGGGGGCTGGCATTGTGCTTGGGCGCGGACTGGAGCTCTGGTTAGGGGTGTTGGTTTTGCCCAGGCTAACCCTCTTCCTCGATCTCCTCCTCCAGTATCTCCTCGAACACGTTGTCCGGTAGCCGGAAACACTCCTCGAAGAAGTTGACCAGCGACTGGCTGAGGTGCTGCCGCGTGGCCTCGCTGTGGATGAAGTGGCCCTCGTCTGGGTAGATCTGAGGGGGAACACAGCACACTGGTCACCACACATCCAATCACATTTCTCTGGATGCACATCTAGGTTCATATAGGCCATATAAACATATTATTATTAACATCATCAATCAAGCCCCTTAATTTAATGTATCAGACAACTCCCAGTGGCTGAATTACTGATGAGGCTTAGTCAGTCAACACACAGCAGGGCATATAAGGGGACCTATGGGGCAGCGATAAACTAAACACTGACTTCTAAATGCTCCATATCTTAATGGGATTAGATGACCCTGTGAAAGCAAGCATCATAAGAGGGGAATATAATCTCATTAAGTGAAATGGGGGGGGGGGGCATTGTGTGGTGTAATCCCTCTGCTGGCGTGGGATTACAGAACTCCTCAGTGGTTTCTCTGTACAACAGCTCCAGCCCAAAAGATACCTCCATAGAACAGGACAAATCACTGTGAAGAATTTTGATTTAGCATATGAGCAATGTCTCTGCTTCCCATGACACAATGTCTTGTGAGTTCCAGTTAAATTGGTGCACCTTATTGATGGTAGCCATTCTATACATCTAATTTATATGTGTGTAATTCTGGGAAGTAGCTCCCACCTGCAGAGTGTAGTTGGCGTTTTCATTGATCAGCTGGGCGATGAATTTCGCTGTGTGCTGGAAATGCACTTTTTCTAGTGAGAGAAAAGGAAACCAACACATATCATCTTATTGTTAAAAACACAAATAATTTTATTGGGCTAGAAATGTTTGATTTCAAGGTTCTCGTACCATCTGCTGTTGGATGAACAATCAGAAACTTCTTGTCCAGGAACTGAGATGCCCTGTGTGCTAGATTGGCCATCTGTGGATGAATGCCAAAGATATTATTTAACAACCCAATAGAAAAACACAGAGGTCATACATATGGAGTCCAAGTGAAGGCTGAATAAAGAAGGCATACCGCATATGCTCTTGGGTCAGGCTTGGGCTGTCCCAGGTATCTCTCTGAAAACGCTGATGCTGGAAGAGAGGCCATCAAAAGGAATGAATTCATTAGCTCACACCAAGGGGTGTAGTGGTAAAAGCTAGCTCTAATAACACCATATAGCGTGTTATACCTCATATACCTAAATACATCATAAACAGCAGAAAAGACTACAGATGATGTCATGTGTAGCTGTTTTATTTTAAGAACTTCTTAGTGACGAGTATTCATTCTTGTCAGGTGAGCACTCAAACACATCCAGCACCACACACTACCTTTCACTCTCTCTAGCAGCTTTTCAGATAGAAACCACAGTCTGACACCCACACCTGCTTTAATTCACACTTCCCTCCCAAGTCTCTCTTTCTCATACACATGCTGTCACGCACACACACCATCTCTCTTCCTCTTTTAGCTGAGGTGATGCTAATACCATGGCAGGGTGATGCTGGTGTGATTAACACTGACAGCATCTGTCTGGCACCATAGTGGCACACACACCTTACCATATAGGTCAAAGTCCGTGATGGGTGAGAGGGCTGCACCACATTTCACCGGGGAATCCTCGGCGCTGAGTAACAGGCTGGTCACATAGCCTCCATACACCTGACAGACAGACAGATAAAAGAGATCCTACATCAACATCAGGCTTCTCCACAGGCTACTGTAACGGATGCTTATAGACAGATAACCTTTGGGTTTATTTCAAGCCAAGAGACTCAAGACCCAAGAGCAGTAGGTCATTAGCCTGGTCCCAGATCTGTTTGTGACATCTTCCTGTGGTCATTGTCATGCTATACAGCACATTGAGCACAAACAGATCTGGGACCAGGCTAGTAGCTCATGAATAATGCAAAATGTCCCAAGACCATTACTGCAAGTTGCAGCTTCCTCCATAGTTTAGGTTCCTCATTGTGGATGATTAGTTCAGTATGAAGCTAAGCCTATGTGGACATGCTCTAATACATCAGCTGCCTTTTTCCCAGTAAGACACATGGACTTGGCTGGAGGTAACATAATTATGCTTCCCTCTATGAACATCCTGCAGAGGTGTCAGAATCTATCAACACTACATCTATTTCAGAGGTGTCAGAATCTATCAACACTACATCTATTTCAGAGGTGTCAGAATCTAACACTACATCTATTTCAGAGGTGTCAGAATCTATCAACACTACATCTATTTCATCAACGCTACATTTTAATTTTAATTTCACCTTTATTTAATCAGGTAGGCCACTTGAGAACAAGTTCTCATTTCCAACTGCGACTTGGCCAAGAKAAAGCAAAGCAGTGCGACAAAAACACAGAGTTACACATAAACAAACGTACAGTCAATAACACAATAGAAAAATCTATGTACAGTGTGTGCAAATGTAGAAGAGTAGGGAGGTAAAACAATAAATAGGCCATAGATGCGAAATAATTACAATTTATCATTAACACTGGAGTGATAGATGTGCAGATGATGATGCGCAAGTAGAGATACTGGGGTGCAAAAGAGCAGAGGATAAATAACAATATGGGGATGAGGTAGTTGGGTGTGCTATTTACAGATTGGCTGTGTACAGGTACAGTGATCGGAAAGCTGCTCTGACAGCTGATGGTTAAAGTTAGAGAGGGAGATATAAGACTCCAGCTTCAGTGATTTTTGCAATTCGTTTCAGTCATTGGCAGCAGAGAATTGGAAGGAAAGGCGGCCAAAGGGAGTGTTGGCTTTGGGGATGACCAGTGAAATATACCTGCTGGAGCGCGTGCTACGGGTGGGTGCTGCTATGGTGACCAGTGAGCTGAGATAAGGCAGGGCTTTACCTAGCAAAGACTTATAGATGACCTGGAGCCAGTGGCTATGGCGACGAATATGTAGTGAGGGCCAGCCAACGAGGGCATACAGGTCGCAGTGGTGGGT
Source organism: Salvelinus sp. IW2-2015 (assembly GCF_002910315.2). NCBI lineage: Eukaryota > Metazoa > Chordata > Actinopteri > Salmoniformes > Salmonidae > Salvelinus > Salvelinus sp. IW2-2015. Next base: position 29,183,299 of record NC_036854.1, on the reverse strand, counting down.
AGTATATGGGGCTTTGGTGACAAAACGGATGGCAACTGGTTACTTGGTAGACTACATCCAGTTTGCTGAAGTAGAGTGTTGGAGCTATTTTGTAAATGACATCGCCGAAGTCAAGGATCGGTAGGATAGTCAGTTTTACGAGGTATGTTTGGCAGCATGAGTGAAGGATGATTTGTTGCGAAATAGGAAGCCGATCTAAATTTAATTTTGGATTGGAAGATGCTTAATGTGAGTCTGGAGGGAGAGTTATTACAATCTAACCAGACACCTGGGTAATTGTAGTTGTCCACATATTCTAAGTCAGAAACCGTCCGAGTAGTGATGCTAGTCGAAGCCGCGCGGGTGCCGGCAACAATCAGATTGAAGAGCATGCATTTATTTTTACTACCATTTTAGAAGCAGTTGTGAGGCCACGGAAGGAGTTTGTATGGCATTGATAGCTTGTCTGGGGTTTGTTTAACACAGTGTCCAAAGAAGGCCAGATGTAGACAAATTGTGTCGTCTGCGTAGAGGTGGACCAGAGAATCACCAGCAGGCAAGAGCGACATCATTTGATATTATACAGAGAAAAGAGTCGCGAGAATTGTACCCTGTGGCACCCCCATAGAGACTGACAGAGGTCCGGACAACAGGCCCTCCGAGTTTACACTATCTGAGAAAGTAGATTGGCTGAACCAGGCGAGAGGCAGTCATTGAGAAACCAAGGCTATTGAGTCTGACGATAAGAATGCGAGTTGATTGACAGAGTCAAAGAGCCTTGGCCACGGTCGATATTGAAGACGGCTGCACAGTAATGTCTTTTTTTCGATGCGCGGTTATGATAATCGTTAGGACCTTGAGCGTGGCTGAGCTGCACCCATGGACCAGCTCGGATACCAGATTGCATAGTGGAGGGAGGTATGGTGGGATTCGAAATGTCTGTGATCTGTTTGTTAACTTGACTTTTGAAAGATTTTAGAACGGCAGGGCCAGGCATAGATATAGGTCTATAACGTTTGGTCTTAGAGTGTCTCCCCTTTTGAAGAGGTATGACCAGCGCCAAGGAAGCTTTCCAATCTTTGGGGATCTCAGACGATACGAAAGGGAGGTTGAAGAACAGGCGCTAGTAATAATGTTGTTGCACAAAATTTCGGGCAGATTAATTTTAGAAAGAGAGGTCTAGATTTGGTCCTAGCCCACTGATTTGTAGGGTATCCAGCATTTTTGCAGCTCTTATTCAGACATCAAGCTGTCTGATTTGAGTGCAGGGAGAAGCAAGTGGGGGGGGGGGGGGGGCTTGGGGCAAGTTGCTCGCAGGGGGTGCGTGAGCTGTTGGCCGGGGTAGGAGTAGCCAGGTGGAAAGCATGGCCAGCCGTAGAAAAATGCTTATTGAAATGATTGATTATCATACATTTTCGGTGGTGACAGTGTTTCCTAGCCTCAGTGCAGTGGGCAGCTGGGAGGAGGTGCTCTTATTCTCCATGAACTTTACTTTGTCACAAAACTTTTTGGAATTAGTGCTACAGGATGCAAATTTCTGTTTGAAAAGCTAGCCTTAGCTTTCCTAACTGACTGAGTATATTGGTTCCTGACTTTCCTGACAAGTTGCATATCGCGGGGGCTATTCGATGCTAATGCAGTACGCCACAGGATGTTCTTGTGCTGGTCAAGGGCAGTCAAGTCTGGAGTGAACCAAGGGCTATATCTGTTCTTGGTTCTCCATTTTTTGAATTGGGCATGCTTATTTAAGATGGCGAGGAAAGCAGTTTTAATGAGCAACCAGGCATCCTCTACTGACGGGATGAGGTCAATATCTTTCCAGGATACCCGGGCCAGGTCGATTAGAAAGGCCTGCTCGCTGAAGTGTTTTAGGGAGCGTTTGACAGTGACGAAGGGTGGTCATTTGACCGCGGACCCATCACGCTCGCAGGCAATGAGGCAGTGATCGCTGAGATTCTGGATGAAGACAGCAGAGGTGTATTTAGAGGGCAAGTTGGTCAGGATGATATCTAAGTGGGTGCCCGTGGTTATGGATTTAGGGTTGTACCTGGTAGATTCCTTAATAATTTGTGTGAGATTGAGGGCATCTATCTTAGATTATAGGACGGTCGGGGTGTTAAGCATATCCCAGTTTAGGTCACCTAACAGTACGAACTCTGAAGATAGATCGGGGGCAATCTATTCACATATGGTGTCCAGGGCACAGTTGGGGGCTGAAGGGGGTCTATAACAAGCGACAACGGTGAGAGACTTGTTTCTGGAGAGGTGGATTTTTAAAAGTAGAAGCTCAAATTGTTTGGGCACAGACCTGGATAGTATGACAGAACTCTGCAGGCTATCTCTGCAGTAGATTGCAACTCCGCCCCCTTTGGCAGTTCTATCTTGTCGGAAGATGTTATAGTTAGGGATGGACATTTCTGGATTTTTGGTGGCCTTCCTAAGCCATGATTCAGACACGGCTAGGACATTAGGGTTGGTGGAGTGTGCTATGTGAATAAAACAAACTTGGGSAGGAGGCTTCTAATGTTAACATGCATGAAACCAAGGCTTTTACGGTTACAGAAGTCAACAAATGATAGCGCCTGGGGAATGGGTGTGGTGCTGGGGGCTGCAGGGCCTGGGTTAACCTCTACATCACCAGAGGAACAGAGGAGGAGTAGGATTAGGGTACAGCTAAAGGCTATAAGAACTGGTCGTCTAGTGCATTCGGAACAGAGAGTAAAAGGAGCAGATTTCTGTGCACGGAAGAATAGATTCAAGGCATAATGTACAGACAAGGGTGTGGTAGGATGTGAGCACAGTGGAGGTAAACCTAGGCATTGAGTGACGATGAGAGAGGTTTTGTCTCTAGAGGCACCAGTTAAGCCAGCTGAGATGTGGGGGGTGGAACAAAAGGGCTATTTAAGGCATATTGGGGGCTCTACAGTGAAATAAGACAATAATCACTAACCAAAACAGCAATAGACAAGGTATATTGACATTAGGGAGAGGCATGTGTAGCCATAGGGTCCAATGAGTAGCGCTAGATGAGTCAGGGAGCCAATTACGTAGTCGCTGCTACGCTAGGCGAACTGGAGACACGGCAATTCAGACAGCTTGCGGGCCAGGGATAGCAGATGGGCATCCGGCGACGTCGCAACGGAAGAGCATGTTGAAATCGTCGTGATGGATCGGTGGGGCTCCGTGTCAGCAGTAAAGGGTCCAGGCCAATTGGCAAAAGAGGTATTGTAGCCCAAGAATTGGCTGGTGGACCTCTTTGGCTAGCAGGGAGGTGGGCCTAGCTCCAAGCTAGCTCCAGGCTAACTGGTGTTTGCTTTGGGACAGAGACGTTAGCCAGGGGTGGCCACTCGGATAGCAGCTAGCTAGCTGCGATGATCCGGTATAAAGGTTCAGAGCTTGCGGTAGGAATCCGGAGATGTGGTGGAGAAAAAGCAGTCCGATATGCTCTGGGTTGATATCGCACTGTGCAGACTGGCAGGAATTGACCGGGTTGGGGCTGGCTGATGTTCGAGTTAACGGTGAGGACCGCTAGCAGTGGCTAACTGGCTTTCTAGCTAGCTTCTGATGGGGGTTCCGGTTCTAGAGTATAAAAATAGCAGGTCCGTACCACATTGGGTGAGGCGGGTGGCAGGAGAGTATATTCAGTCCGTAGATGGAAAGTGAGATTAAAATATATACGAAATATATACAAAGAAAATGATATATACACGGGACAGGACGGGACAAGACAAAAACACACGTCCGACTGCTACGTCATCTTGGATTTGGAAAAATTTGTATTTCAGAGGTGTCAAAATCTATGAACACTACATCTATTTCAAGTGTCAGAATCTATCAACACTACATCTATTTGATCCAAAGGTAACTGATAAGCTAGCAGCACACATCTAATATGTCTATTTTAAATTGACTTGCAACACCTAATTCCAGCATTGGAAAAAACACAGGTCAGCATGAACACCTACAGCTTGCACTGAAATTGAAGAGTGCAGCTAGCTAACTTAAAATAACCCTCAATAAGTTCCATTGAGAAAGCAGAGATTCAAAGAGCCTCCGTTGTGATTTCTATATTGAAAAGCAGGGTGATTAGCACATCAAGTCAGTATCCAGAATGATAATGCACAATAAAAGGGGATCAAGGGAATTCCATCCAATTCAGATACTACTACATTCAACCTATGAACCTAATCAATTATCAGGAGAAAACGGCTCTTACCTTGCCATAAACTCCAATCCTGGTCTTGTCAACATATGGCTCTTTAGATATAATACTGAAATGGAAGAGATTAGATTTGGATAGGTTAATCTCAGAATGAAGACTTCCTGGTCTTGACTACCTCTTCCAAGTGTGTCTGCTCAGTTATTTAGCTAGCTGTCCATGTCATAGCTTGTTAGCTAGCTGGCCATGTCATAGCTTGTTAGCTAGCTGGCCATGTCATAGCTCGTTAGCTAGTTGTCCATGTCATAGCTCGTTAGCTAGCTGGCCATGTCATAGCTCGTTAACTAGCTGTCCATGTCATAGCTCGTTAGCTAGCTG
>NC_036854.1:29176107-29177875 GCF_002910315.2 Salvelinus sp. IW2-2015 | reverse complement strand
CATAGCTCGTTAGCTAGCTGGCCATGTCATAGCTCGTTAGCTAGCTGGCCATGTCATAGCTCGTTAGCTAGCTGGCCATGTCATAGCTCGTTAGCTAGCTGTCCATGTCATAGCTCGTTAGCTAGCTGGCCATGTCATAGCTCTTTAACTCTTTAACTAGCTGTCCATGTCATAGCTCTTTAGCTAGCTGGACATGTCATAGCTCGTTAGTTAGCTGGCCATGTCATAGCTCGTTAGCTAGCTGGCCATGTCATAGCTCGTTAGTTAGCTATCCATGTCATAGCTCGTTAGCTAGCTGTCCATGTCATACCTCGTTAGCTAGCTAGCCATGTCATACCTCATTAGCTAACTGTCCATGTCATAGCTCGTTAGCTAGCTGGCCATGTCATAGCTCGTTAGCACCTGGCTGGAACACAGCATGACCATGTCAAATCACTAGCAGAAAGGAGAAAGATAATGTAGCCCCACTCTATAGCTACAGCTGCCTGTAGTTAGCTAATAAATTGGAGATGTAAACTGTGCAAATAAATTATTTTCCTTTCTACATGTTAAATCACTAAACATATCCAGACCTCCGCTTATTGGCTGCTCTTCAGTTCATATGACAGTGTTAGGACAGTCTTGTGAAAGAAGTCTAAGGTTGCGTCCCGATTCTCCACYCTTTTCCCAAAGTGTGCACATTGATTAAAGAATGGTGAAAACTCCCTCCAGCCAATTATTACACTATTCCAATGCTTTTAAATCCATGACTGGAAGTGTGCAAGTGCACAGTTTAGTAGAAGGGTGGAGAATCAGGACACAACAAAGGTTGAAGGTACCTACCTGAGGGCCTCCAGCTGGTCCTTCTCCTCGAACACGCCCAGCTTCCTCTGGACGCGGTGCAGCAGGTTGGTCCCCTGGAAGCCACTGCCCCGCCCGTCAAAGCGAACCACCATTGCCCCGAAACTGCTCACCAGCACCGTGGCCCAGTCTATGTGGAATTGCTCTGACACCATCTGGCCACCGGGGGTGCCATCGCTGGATACGAGAAGGCATGTTTACTCGTTAATCTATGGGTATTTCTCTCTCTCTCTAAAATAAATGCATACAGGTGTGTCCTCATTTACCCAACATAGAGAAAAGGACACATTGTCTTTATAGTAGTGCCACTCATTGTCTTTATAGTAGTGCCACTCCATCATGAGATGAACCAGGGTGAAAAGACTAAAAGTTATAGTCTACTCTATGTTTCTCCAACCTGCAGGCAAAGGCATGGAGAGAGAGATGGTGTGATAGTGGAGGATAGGAGGGTTAATTAAAGGGGGATGGAGACCTCATTTGCAGTGTAATTACCGGTAGTGCAGAGGAGAACGAGTTGCCACTTCTCTGCCTTAGATTAATAGCCCTGATTAAAGCTCAGAGTTGGAGGGTGATTACAGTGGATTTGGAAAGTATTCAGACCCCTTCCCTTTTTCCACATTTTGTTACGCTACAGCCTTATTCTAAAATTGATTAAATAACACACCATACCCCATAATGACAAAGCAAAAACAGGTTTTTAGACATTTTTGCAAATGTGTTAAAAATTCAAAACAGAAATACCCTATTTAAATAAGTATTCAGACCCTTGCTATGAGACTTAAAACTGAGCTCAGGTGCATCCTGTTTCCATTGATCACCCTTGAGATGGTACATTCAATTGATTGGACATGATTTGGAAAGGCATACACCTGTCTATATAAGGTCCCACAGTTGACAGTGCATGTCAGAGCAAAATCCAAGCCATGAG
>NC_036854.1:29174023-29175379 GCF_002910315.2 Salvelinus sp. IW2-2015 | reverse complement strand
GGACAAGTCTCTGAATGTCCTTGAGTGGCACAGACAGAGCCCAGACTTGAACCCGATCTAACATCTCTGGAGAGACCTGAAAATAGCTGTGCAGCGGCGTGCCCTATCCAACCTGACAGAGCTTGAGAGGATCTGCAGAGAAGAATGGGAGAAACTCCCCAAATACAGGTGTGTCAAGCTTGTAGCTCCATACCCAAGAAGACACGAGGCTGAAATCGCTGCCAAAGGTGCTTCAACAAAGTACTGAGTAAAGGGACTGAATACTTACCTAAATGTAATATTTGCTTTGTCATTATGGGCTATTGTGTGTAGATTTATGAGGAAACAATACAATTTAATCATTTTAGAACAAGGCAGTAACGTAACAAATTGTGGAAAAAGTAAAGGGATCTGAATCCTTTCTGAATGCACTGTATCTTTCCTGATGAAGCAGTACTTGGTGTGGAGGAGCTGAAGGCCAAACAGTGAAGATGGATAGCTACATTGTATACAACACCATAGTCGCTAGAGCAGTTGTGTGTGTGTGGTTTGGTTTTACTATCGTTGTGGGTACCAGAAGTCTTCACAAGGATAGTAAAACAAGGAAAGGGCTATTTTAGATATAGGGGTTAGGTTTAGGTTTATAATTAGGGTTAGAATTAAGGTTAGGTGTTAGGTTAAGGGTTAGGTTTAGGGTAAAATACATTTTTGGTCCCCACAAAAGCAAACGTGTGTGTGTGTGTGTGTGTGAGTGTGGTAGGGTCTGTATACTCACACAAGGAGGAGCAGAGGATAGTGCGATGAGTCCACAAAGCTGGCAGGTTTGAGGATCTGCATCGTTAGTGCTACACGACAAGAGAAAGAGTGATCAGTATGCGTGTTGTACACAAGCACTACGGCTTCATTATCCGTTCATCTGAAGAAAACAGACTTTAGCTGATACATTTTCATTATGTAAAATGTGCTGCTGAAATCTCATTCCCTTATTGTTAGAGTGGAACATAACGTACTGTAATCCTCGATGTTGATCTCCTTGTATTCCACGCGGGGCATCTGCATGGAGTCCAGCCTCATCCTCAGATKCTCATTGGTCTCCAGGTCAAACACCTCTGCAGTGATAAACATGGCCTTAGTTTATGGCTAAGGTTGCTATGGCTACCATGGTCTAAGGGCACATACTGTAGGTGTTCAAAGGGCATAGGTGTTGTGGTAGAACGTTGGGCTGGACGTTGTGATGAAGTTATGCTTACAGCATGTCACAATAGAAGAGAACATAGGGAAGTTATCAGAATGCAGAGGCATCTGTCTCAGTCCCTCCAATCCAATCTCCCTCCCTCTCCCACCCACCCTCCCTGTCTCCCTCCCTCTCTAACACCC
>NC_036854.1:29139119-29173372 GCF_002910315.2 Salvelinus sp. IW2-2015 | reverse complement strand
GTCTTTCATTACAGTGGGAAGGTCATGTTGTTATGAGGACATCCACCCAGCTAGGTAATGTAATCAGTGTCTGCCAACCGACTTGGCTGAGGCTGCAAACAGTGACTCAGCAGAAAGCAGACTGGCCTTGTTGTGCTGTCAATGGTAAATCTTAGTATGCTGTCCCCGTTTGATGAGGTCATGGTTATTTTGTGAATCAGGGGTGGAGGGCAGGGCTTTTATTCTGTAAACACAGAGATAGATACAGTTGTTTTATCTCCATGGTGTTAAAGAGTTATATTTCAGGGGTGATGCTGAATGTTCTACTCATGGAGAGGAGTGGATGTCCTACAGGTGTGTGAATCATCTTCTCCCTGACCCACACATGGCAAGTCAGCAATCAGAACTCAGAATAATGGAGTTAGTGTATGTGTGTGTGTGTGTGTGTGTGTGTGTGTGTGTGTGTGTGTGCGTGCGTGCGTGCGTGCGTGCGTGCGTGCGTGCGTGCGTGCGTGCGTGCGCATGTGTGTGTCTGTGTCAGGAGAAAAAGGCATATTGAAGACAGAGGAAATAAAGATCATGCATTGTGTGTCTGGGTGGTCTATTTTTCTGTGTGATGTATGCCTCTTATGACCCATGACCTTCAACTCTGGACCTGAAAGCCAGTTCCACTGCCTTTTTTCATTCTTCTAACCAGGTACTGATTTAAACCTGGGACACTAGGTGGGTGCAATTAATTATCAGGTAAAACAGAAAACCAGCAGGCTCCGGGACTTAGGGTAAGAGTTGAGTACCCCTAACCTATGTTTTCATGTAACAGAATCCAAATAGAATCTTAACTAGAAGACTCACTCTGTCTGTCCTGTGTGCTGTATACTGCTACAAACGGGACATCAGGGCCTGGAGAAAGACCAAAACAGAAACAAATGTGACCAAATAAGACATCAACATCAGACATCGTTCCCATTAGTTTGTGGTGGCACTACTCTGGTTCGTCTCGGTCTTGTCTCGGTTTAATAGTACATTCTGTGGCTCCTTGTCATGTACAGACGTAGGATCTTAATTTGAGCCAGTTTTCTACAGCAAGAAAATAATCCTGCAGCAACCGGAAATGTGAATTATTATGTTGATTATAATTTATTTACATTATTGTAGGKGTTGATACATTTTTCATAAGTCTGAAATTTCAAAGTGAAAATTACAAACATCAGAAATCTTTTTAAACCGCAAATACACTACACATTTTACATTTCCTGCATTTAGGACAGTTCTCAAGCAACAGGGTGATCAAATTAAGATCCTACATCTGTACAACAGTGACTGCATGGTTCAAAATGTATCTCCACTGTCCATAGTTCTGGGGAAGCAAGAGGATGGGAAAGGGTTATTTAATCATCAATTTCTAAAAAGACTTGCAAAAAGACTTGTAAGAAATTCATAATCGAATCATTTGAACTCAATAATTCTAATAACTTTAGAATCCGTAATTTAAAATTGCACCTTGTCGATAGAAGACTGAGACACAACATAGTTGAGCCTCAAAGTTCAGACACAAAATCAAAACATAATTGATCAAAGTCTGAAAGCCTGACGTTGTCTCTAATAATTCTTGCTAAACATGTTTTTCTACAAGCACAACAGATCCTTTCCAGACATTCTTGCTATTGTTGGGGAGGCTATTGTTAGCTTATTCAATTAATTTAACACAGCCAAAATAGTTTCTGGAGTGTTCCGGAGCTAGCTTGCAAACAAACAAGCCCCTGTAGAAATATACTCTCTCTGTCTCCTAAACCACATCACTGCACATGGAGGGCAAACATAATGAAATGATCGATGCACTTAGCAAATTGAGAACATGCTAGAAAGAAACATTTGTGGCTCTGCAAAGTAGGCCAGGCAATCTCTCTCAGCTCTGTAATGATATCACAATCATGTCAACTAAATGAAAGCGGGCAAGAGGCAGGATGGAAGAAGATGGCGCTGACAGAAATGGCAGCTCTGCTTCTAGCTCCTATGCAACTTTGCAGTATTTTGTTTTTTGGTGTGTTATTTCTTACATTAGCCCAGAATGTAATGTTCAGTCTCTGGATAATAAAGTAGACTAGCTCTGGGTGAGGATCTCCTTCCAGAGACACATCAGGGATTGTAACATTTTCTGTTTCACAGAAACATGGCTCTCTCAGGATATACTGTCCATGTCCATACAGCCAGCTGGTACAGACCTCTACATGCTTTGTAAGTAGGAAAACCTGCAAAATCGTCAGTGTATCAAATACTTGTTCTCCCCACTGTATATACAGTTGAAGTAGGAAGTTTACATACACTTAGGTTGGAGTCATTAAAACCAGAGATAGCAAAGGGCTGTAAGGACAGGAACCAGCAGGTGACTCGGGCATTACTGTCCTTATTCCGTGACATCCAAACCCGTGGTGCATGGTCCGTTACGAGGGTGAAGTCCAGTGTCACCAGCAACGGTCCAGAACACAGTGCTCCCTTTAGGTCCTGGACGGCTTTCTCTGTCTCCTCAGTTCACTTCACCTGGGCGGGCAGACAGCTCCTGGTCAGATCTGTCAGGGGGCTGGCTGCTTCTTGGTGAGGGGGCGGGGCCAGTTGCGAATCATCTCCACTTTCTTCACCTGGGGTCTCCTGCAGCTCCTCCTTCTGAAGGGAGATCTCCTGCTCCCCCGTGGCTAGCTGTTCCTGTAAGGCGGTGGCCTTTTCTGTCAGAGTGCTGAGCTGCAGCTCTTTTGCTGCTTTGATGAAAAGATCACGATCATTAGAAAGCAAATTACGGACTCCTCTTTAAATCTGCGTATTTCTCCAAAGCTCAGTCTGGACAACACTGCCAGGTATGGACCGCCATTTGGGTCTTTGCGTGTCAAAAAAGATACACATCAAATAACACTATTTGACGTGCCAAATAAGCTTGTTGCCCAATCAGGACCTGCATATGACTGCACGTCACATAATAATTTAACGCGTTCATCATTTTTTTACGTAGTTATTACACATTGATTACACTATTACTCGTATTTCATGTCACAACGATTCATCGATACATATACTACGATGCTGGTAAAGTTGTCTCGCATACCTACAGTGCTGGTCATAAAAAAAGCTAGCTAGCTCATGGATGCAAACAATGTTCTTCCCCAAAAACATAGGAAAACGACATAATCTGTTTCAGTAGCTATAGCTTGCTAACTATATAGCTAGGTGTCATCATCTAAAATAACCCTAATTTATAAGACAGTTCTTATTTGATTAATGGTGTTTTTTCGGACCCATCTATGTGAAGCTAGCCACTGTAATGGCTGTCGTCCTCCTCATCTGAGGAGGAGAAGTTTGCAGGATCGGAAGACCAATGCGCAGCGTGGTAAGTGTCCATAACGTTTATTTTAAAAACATAAACTGAACACTATGAAATACAAAACAATAAATGTGAACATGAACGAAACCGAAACAGTACCGTGTGGCAACAAACACTCACACGGAAACAAACACCCACACAACACAGGTGGAAAAAGGCTACCTAAATATGGTTCTCAATCAGGGACAACAATAAACAGCTGCCTCTGATTGAGAACCATATCAGGCCAAACACAGAAATAGAAAATCATAGAAACACAAACATAGACTGCCCACCCCAACCCACGCCCTGACCATACTAAATAAAGACAAAACAAAGGAAATAAAGGTCAGAACGTGACAGCCACATTAAGGATTAGCCACAATAGTGGAATTTGCGGTTAGCCTTCAAAATAAAAGTATGTCATTGACAGTTATGCAAATGAATACAAATAGCATAATTATGCCATAATTGAGTAGATTAAAACGAGGTTGGAATGTTATATTTAATTAACAAAAGACAATAATTTGTTAATTTGAGAAAAATCTGTTGAAATCAGACTGGACTTATTGGACTTTGCAATTGCATTGGGGGCATACTTATTTCACTGTACAGCCTTACCTATGGATTGTGGATCAATGACATGGGGTATCAGTCTACTCAGTGACACCCAGAGAACATTAGCTTCATAGCTCTTATTGTGGGACCCTGAAACAACTGTGAATTGAGCCACATTTATTGTCAACCTACTATGTGTATTGAACACTATTCCAGAGGAAAAACAATACTGTGTGGATGTTTTGGAGTCTGATAACTCTGAGGAGGACGTTGGGAAAAAATATATTGGGTATTGAGTAGACTGATACCCCATTTCATTGATCTCCAATGCTGCCACCTCTTCCCACGGTGACCTCAGCTGCGTCTCTACCCACTGTAGCACCGGCTGTAGGTCTGTGTCCCGTCCCTGCTGCTGCCCCATTCTGCCATGTCGACAGTCTGCAGCTCACAGCAGACAGGCCCGCTCGCCCGACACACTCTGGCATAGACCCCTCCTCTGCACACAGCTCTCTCTCAAGTCCCTCTCTCTGATGAGAGAGCTCAGGGGGGTGAACACGGRGGCCTCAATCAGTGCACGTTTGAGGGTGTTGAACGGTTGGCTCTAGCCTCTGAGGAGTGGGCCACCTGCCAGTAGCCACTGCGGAGGTCTAGTGAGGAGAACCAGGAGGACCCCCTAACCAGGTACAGCGACTCATCGAAAAAAGGTATGGGGTATGAGTCCTTCCTGGTTACCTCAGAAGGAGAGTTTACAGTCTAACCAGACACCTAGGTATTTGTAGTTGTCCACATATTCTAAGTCAGAACGGTCCAGAGTAGTGATGTAAGAAGGGCGGGCGGGTGTGGGCAGCGATCAGTTGAAGAGCATGCGTTTAGTTTTACTTGCATTTAAGAGCAGTTGGAGACCACGGAAGGAGTGTTGTATGGCACTGAAGCTCGTCTGGAGGTTTGTTAACACCGTGTCCAATGAAGGGCCAAAAGTATACAGAATGGTGTCGTCTGTGTGGAGGTGGATCAGAGAATCACCAGCAGCAAGAGCGACATCATTGACGTATACAGAGAAAAGAGTCGGCCCGAGAATTGAACCGTGTGGCACCCCCATAGAGACTGCCAGAGGTCTGGACAACAGGCCCACTGAACTCTATCTGAGAAGTAGTTGGTGAACAAGGTGAGGCAGTCATTTGAGAAACCAAGGCTGTTGAGTCTGCCAATAAGAATGCGGTGATTGACAGAGTTGAAAGCCTTGGCCAGGTTGATGAAGACGGCTGCACAGTATTGTCTTTTATCGATGGTAGTTATGATATCGTTTAGGACCTTGAGCGTAGCTGAGATGCACCCATGACCAGCTCGGAAACCAGATTGCATTGCGGAGAAGGTACGGTGGGATTCGAAATGGACGGTGATCTGTTTGTTAACTTGGCTTTCTAAGACTTTAGAAAGGCAGAGCAGGATAGATATAGGTCTGTAACAGTTTGGGGGATGACCGCGGCAGCATTCCAATCTTTAGGGATCTCAGACGATACGAAAGAGAGGTTGATCAGGCTAGTAATAGTTGTTGCAACAATTGCAGCGGATAATTTTAGAAAGAGAGGGTCCAGATTGTCTAGCCCAGCTGATTTGTAGGGGTCCAGATTTTGCAGCTCTTTCAGAACATCAGCTATCTGGATTTGAGTGAAGGAGAAATGGGGGAGGCTTGGGCAAGTTGCTGTGGGGGGGGGTACAGAGCTGTCGACCGGGGTAGGGGTAGCCAGGTGGAAAGCATGGCCAGCCATAGAAAAATGAAATTCTTGATTATCGTAGATTTATATGTGGTGACAGTGTTTCCTAGCCTCGGTGCAGTGGGCAGCTGAGAGGAGGTGCTCTTGTTCTCCATGAACTTTACAGTGTCCCATAACTTTTTGGAGTTTGTGCTACAGGATGCAAATTTCTGTTTGAAAAAGCTAGCCTTTGCTTTCCTAACTGCCTGTGTATATTGGTTCCTGACTTCCCTGAAAAGTCAAGTCTGGAGTGAACCAAGGGCTACAGTTGAAGTCGGAAGTTTACATACACCTTAGCCAAATACATTGAAACTTTTTTCACAATTCCTGTTTTTCACAATTCCTGACATTTAATCCTAGTAAAAACTAGGTCAGTTAGGATCACCACTTTATTTTAAGAATGTGAAATGTCAGAATAATAGTAGAGAGAATGATTTATTTCAGCTTTAATTTTTTTCATCACATTCCCAGTGGGTCTGAAGTTTACATACACTTAATTAGTATTTGGTAGCATTTCCTTTAAATTGTTTAACTTGGGTCAAACGTTTTGGGTAGCCTTCCACAAGCTTCCCACAATAAGTTGGGTGAATTTTGGCCCATTCCTCCTGACAGAGCTGGTGTAACTGAGTCAGGTTTGTAGGCCTCTTTGCTCGCACACGCTTTTTCAGTTCTGCCCAAACATTTTCTATGGGATTGAGGTCAGGGCTTTGTGATGCCCACTCCAAAAATGTGACTTTGTTGTCCTTAAGCCATTTTGCCACAACTTTGGAAGTATGCTTGGGGTCATTGTCCATTTGGAAGACCCATTTGCGACCAAGCTTTAACTTCCTGAATGATGTATTGAGATTTTGCTTCAATATAGCCACACAATTTTCCTGCCTCATGATGCCATCTATATTGTGAAGTATACCTTGCAGCAAAGCACCCCCACAATATGATGCTGCCACCCCCGTGCTTCACGTTTGGGATGGTGTTCTTCGGCTTGCAAGCCTCCCCCTTTTCCCTCCAAACATACTGATGGTCATTATGGCCAAACAGTTCTATTTTTGTTTCATCAGACCAGAGGACATTTCTCCAAAAAGTACGATCTTTGTCCCCATGTGCAATTGCAACCGTAGTCTGGCTTTTTTATGGCGGTGTTGGAGCAGTGGCTTATTCCTGCTGAGCGGCCTTTCAGGTTATGTCGATATAGGACTTGTTTTACTGTAGATAAAGATACTTTTGTACCTGTTTCCTCCAGCATCTTCACAAGGTCCTTTGCTGTTGTTCTGGGATTGACTTGCACTTTTCACACCAAAGTACGTCCATCTCTAGGAGACAGAACGCGTCTCCTTCCTGAGCGGTATGGCGGCTGCGTGGTCCCATGGTGTTTATWCTTGCGTACTATTGTTTGTACAGATGAACTTTGTACCTTCTGGCATTTGCAAATTGCTCCCAAGGATGAACCAGACTTGTGGAGGTCTACAATTTCTTTCTGAGGTCTGGCTGATTTATTTTGATTTTCCCATGATGTCAAGCAAAGAGGCACTGAGTTTGAAGGTAGGCCTTGAAAAACATCCGCAGGAACACCTCCAATTGAATCAAAAAATCAGAAGCTTCTAAAGCCATGACATCAATTTCTGGAATTTTCCAAGCTGTTTAAAGGCACAGTCAAATTATGCCAATTTATGTAAACTTCTGAACCACTGGAATTGTGATACAGTGAATTATAAGTGAAATAATCTGTCTGTAAACAATTGTTGGAAAAATTACTTGTCATGCACAAAGTAGATGTTCTAACCGACTTGCCAAACCTATAGTTTGTTGACAAGAAATTTGTGGTGTGGTTGAAAAACAAGTTTTAATGACTCCAACTTAAGTGTATGTAAACTTCCGACTTCAACTGTAAATCAATTTGATTGATTGATTGTACCCAGTGTGACTATTAAAACCTAACCAAACCACAAACCACAAGATGGCAGCATTTGCGCAAAACTGAAAGTGTGAACCACCTCATTTAACAGGGCAAGGTGACTGGGAACATAGCCGAATACAAACAGTATAGTTATTCCCTCCGTAAGGCAATCAACCAGGCAAAACATCAGTACAGAGATAAATTGAGGTCGCAATTCAATGGCTCAGACACGAGACGTACAGTGGATTGCGATAATATTCACCCGCCTTGGCATTTTTCCCATTTTGTTGACTTACAACCTGGAATTAGAATAGACTTTTGGGGGGTTTGTTTCATTTGATTTACACAACATGCCTACCACTTTGAAGATGCAAAATAAAAAATGTTGTGAAACAAATACTTTGTAGAGCCACCTTTTGTAGCAATTACAGCTGCAAGTCTCTTGGGGTATGTCTCTATAAGCTTGGCACATCTAGCCACTGGGATTGTTGCCCATTCTTCAAGGCAAAACTGCTCCTTCAAGTTAGATGGGTCCGCTGGGGTACAGCAATCTTTAAGTCATACCACAGATTCTCATTTGGATTGAAGTCTGGGCTTTGACTAGGCCATTCCAAGACATTTAAATGTTTCCCCTTAAATCACTCGAGGTTGTTTTTATTTAACTAATTATGTGACTTCTGAAGGTAATTGGTTGCACCATATCTTATTTAGGGGCTTCATAGCAAATGGTTGAATACATATGCACACACTACTTTTCCATGTTTTATCTTTTGGAATTTTTTGAAACAAGTTATTTTTTAAATTTCACTTCACCAATTTGGACTATTTAGTGTATGTCCATCACATGAAATCCAAATAAAAATCCATTTAAATTACAGGTTGTAATGCAACAAAGTAGGAAAAATGCCAAGGGGGGTGAATACTTTTGCAAGGCACTGTATGTGGCAGGGTCTACAGACTACAAAGGGAAAACCAGCTACGAAGCTAAACACCTTCTTCGCCCGCTTTGAGGATAACATAGTGCCACCAACGCAGCACGCCTCCAAGGTGTCGCGTCTACTTCCGCTCCTCCCCTCCGGTGTTCGACGTCGCCGGTTTACCCACCACCGGCCCTGGCAACCATCGTTACACACACCCATCATTACATGCACCTGTGTCTCATCATTAGACACACCTGGACACCACTTCACTGATTACCTCCCCTATATCTGTCATTTCCTTAGTTCCCTTCCCCAGGCACTATTGACTATGTTTCATGTCTATACGCTACTCGTGTTTCTTGTATTGGTCTATGTCCCGTTTATTATTAAACTCACCACCTGCACTTGCTTTCCGACTCCCAGCGTATATGTTACACAAGGACTGTGGGTTCTCCTTCTCCGTGGACRACATGAGTAAGACATTTAAGCGTGTTAACCCTCGCAGGGCTGCCGGCCCAGACGGCATCCCTAGCCGCGTCCTCAGAGCATGTGTAGACCAGCTGGCTGGAATATTTAAGTACATATTCAATCTCTCCCTATCTCTATCTTCTGTCCCCACTTGCTTCAAGATGTCCACCATTGTTCTTGTACCCAAGAAAGCAAAGGTAACTGAACTACTCTCACTCACTTCTGTCATTATGAAGTGCTTTGAGAGGCTAGTTAAGGATCACACCACCTTACCTGACACCCTAGACCCACTTCAACTTGCTTACCGCCTCAATAGATCCACAGACAATGCAATCGCCATCGCACTGCACACTGCCATATTCCATCTGGACAAGAGGAATACCTATGTAAGAATGCTGTTCATTGACTATAACTCAGCATTCAACACCATGGTACCCTCCAAGCTCATCATTAAGCTCGGGGYCCTGGGTCTGAACCCCGCCCTGTGTAACTGGGTCCTGGACTTCCTGACGGGCTGCCCCCAGGTGGTAAAGGTAGGAAACAACACCTCCACTTCACTGATCCTCAACACAGGGGCCCCACAAGGGGTTGTGTGCTCAGCCTCCTCCTGTACTCCCTGTTCACCCATGACTGCGTGTCCACGCACGCCTTCAAATCAATTATCAAGTTTGCAGATGACACAACAGTGGTAGGCCTGATTACTAACGATGACGAGACAGCCTACAGGGAGGAGGTTAGGGCCCTGGGAGAGTGGTGCCAGGAAAATAATTTCTCACTCAACGTCAACAAAACAAAGGAGTTGATTGTGGACTTCAGGAAACAGCAGAGGGAGCACACCCCTATCCACATCGACGGGACCACAGTGGAGAAGGTGCAAAGTTTCAAGTTCCTTGGCGTACACATCACTGACAAACTGAAATGGTCCACTCACACATACAGTGTGGTGAAGAAGGCGCAATAGCGCCTCTTCAACCTCAGGAGGCTGAAGAAATTTGTCTTGGCAAAAAACCTTTCCAAACTTTTACAGATGCACAATTGAGAGCATACTGTCAGGCTGTATCACCGCCTGGTACAGCAACTGCACCGCCCACAACCGCAGGGCTCTCCAGAGGGTGGTTCGGTCTGCCCAACGCATCACCAGGGGGAAACTACTTGCCCTCCAGGACACCTACAGCACCCGATGTCACAGGAAGGCCAAAAAGATAATTGAGGACATCAACCACCCGAGCCACGGCCTGTTCACCCCCACTCCGACATTGCTTGATTTGATATTTATATATTTCTTAATTCCATTCTTTTACTTTAAGATTTGTGTGTATTGTTGTTAGTTGTAGATACTATGGCACTGTTGGAGCTAGGAACACAAGCATTTCCCTACACCCGCAATAACATCTGCTAAATATGTGTGTGACCAATACAATTTGATTTGATTTGAGTTTTATTCTACCTTATGTTATCTTTAGTGGTACATTGATATTGATTACTGCATTGCTGGGTTTGGAACTTACAAGAAGGGCATTTCTGTACACTGCACATAACATTAACTTGAAACTTGAATCTTTGGGCTGCTGCTGTTAGACCCTCTTGATATAAGTTTTGAGTAGAGGCCTTGGTTGAAATACACTGCACAAATGATTGTGTTTGTGACCAAATATCATCTGTAACCAACATATACATTGAATTCATTGTCTCAGAGTGTCTCTCAGAGGTGAGGGACCAAAGGTTCATATGACTGAAAAAATTGATAACTTGGGGAGAGAGACAGACAAACCAATTGATTGACAGACTGACTGACCAACCGGTGGCTCCCACCTTTGCAGCTAAGCAGGAAGAGGCTCATGCTGTGGCTGAAGGAGCCTCTGACGTAGCCACAACCTTCGTAGAAGTCACAGGAGAGACAGCGTCTGTTGAAAGGGCCCACTGTGTCCGCACTGCAAACACAACAAGAGGACACTGAGCCAAGTCTTTCTCCTAGATATTTTTCAGACTGAGAGGAAAGCCCCTCAAAGCATCCAGGGCAACTGGCACCTAAATTGTAACCAAGTGAGACGAAAATAACTATTTTGGGKGGGTGGGTGGGTGCAACATAGCTAGGCACAACAGAAGAGGACAGCATTAGAGACAGTTATTCAGAGCTATGTATGTGTTACCTGTAGAGATGCCTGCGTTTCGGATCATCCTCTGTGCTCAAGAAGTATCTGTAAGATACATAATAATAAACATTTCAAGTTGGACGTTTGTTCAACTAATACATAATATAACAAATGCATGGGTGCACACAACATTACGTCATTGAAGTTTTTCCGTAGTCACAAATGTAAGGATTCTACGAAGTGAGAAAAGTAGGTTATTCCAGCGGTACAGTTGAACAGAAACTTGTCGGCTTGATATAAGCAGCAAGAGTACCAAGAGTTCCAACAGCAGGTCTTGCCATTGGAAGAGATGTATCACAAATGAAATATGAGGTGAGGATGTTTTTTTAAACTTAAGTAGGCCAGGAACAAATTTGACAGGGGGGGTGGGGGGAGTCATACGTGAGGCGCAATCCATTCTGAGGGAATCCCAGCATCTCTTGTTTGATGAATTTAGGTTGCTTCTCTCAGAGCAGCTCCCCAAGTATATTTATTGTCATTTATACATTGGTTGGGTCTAATCCCAAATGCTGATTGGTTAAAACCGCATTCCAGTTGGTGTCTATTCCACAAGTTAATACCGGCTAAATCTATGACGTTAAATGCCTATTTACTTTACTGTCATGTGTCCAATGTGTTTTTACTACATGCCCCCCGAGGATAAAAAATACTCTACTCTACTCCGGAGAGAGGGAGAGCAAGGGGGAGAGAGAGAGGTTTGTTGTGGATGGTTGTTTGTGTTATAATCACAGCAAAGAATGTGTGTATACTACATGTGAAGGCATGTAAGTGTGTTTGTGTGTGTTTGTGTCTGTGTGTGGTCCAGCTGCGTCAGGAGCTCACATTAGCTGGATGTCCTCGTTGTAGGCCAGAACCTGGGTGACGTCCCAGTCTCCAGACGTGATGGACTGCAGCGTGTCTGTGCTGGTGTTGGGCTAGAGAGGGAAGGAGGAAGAGATAGACACACTGAGTAAAGCAAGCATTAAGAACGCCTTCCTAATATGGAGTTGCACCCCRACCCTTTTTTCCGTCAGAACAGCCTCAATTCGTTGGGACAATGGACTTTACAAGGTGTCAAGTGTTCCACAGGGATGCTGGCCCATGTTGACTCCAATGCTCCCCGCAGTTGTGTCAAGTTGGCTGGATGTCCTTTGGGTGGTGGACCATTCTTAATACACACGGGAAACTGTTGAGCATGAAAAACCCAGCAGCGTTGCAGTTCTTGACACAAACCGGTGCGCCTTGCACCTACTACCATACCCCGTTCAAAGGCACTTACTGTACATTTTTGGTCTTGCCCATTCACCTTCTGTAGTGGTGTTGTCTATGCTATGCTGCACATTGCTGTAGGAAGCAATTGTAGCGTATGGAAGCCCTCATGCAGAACACAGAATAGAGAGTGTAGAACGGGAGTGTACGTACCTGTGTGATGGACATGGAGATGTGGAAGAACTTGCCCCTGCCTCCCTGTGGGATGGCTCTGGTGAAGAACAACTTCAGACCGTCTTTGGAGAACAGCGGCTCCTCATTCTAACAGTCATATGACAAAAGTTTGGACATACCTACTCATTCAAGGGTTTTTCTTTCTTTTTTTCTTTTTTTTCTACATTGTAGAATAATAGTGAAGACATACAAACTATGAAATAACACATATGAAATCATGTATTAACCAACATTTTTTTACAAAAAAAAAACAAATCTAAATATATTTTATATTTTTCAAAGTAGCCACCATTTGGCCTTGGCTGCAATCTGAGGTTCCATTAACTCTAATGAACTTATCCTCTGCATCAGAGGTAACTCTGGGTCTTCCTTTCCTGTGGCAGTGCTCATGAGAGCCAGTTTCATCATAGCGCTTGATGGTTTTTGCGACTGCGTTTGAAGAAACTTTCAAAGTTCTTGACATTTTCCGGATTGACTGACCTTCATGTCTTAAAGTAATGATGGACTGTCATTTCTCTTTACTTATTTGAGCTGTCCTTGCCGTAATATGGACTTGGTCTTTTACCAAATAGGGCTATCTTCTGTATACCACCCTACCTTTCCACAACACAATGGATTGGCTCAAACGCATTAAGAAGGAAAGAAATTCCACAAATAAACTTTTATTAAGGCACACCTGTTAATTGAAACGTATTCCAGGTGACTACCTCATGAAGCTGATTGAGAGAATGCCAAGAGTGTGCAAAGCTGTCATCAAGGCAAAGGGTGGCTACTTTGAAGAATCTCAAATATCTATATATTTTTTATTTGTTTAGCACTTTTTGGTTACTACATGATTCAATATGTGTTATTTCATAGTTTTGATGTCTTCACTATTATYCTACAATGTAGAAAATAGTAAAAATAAAGAAAAACCCTGGAATGATTAGGTGTGTCCAAACGTTTAACTGGTACTGTATATAAACATATACAGTATATAAACATATTTATAAGCTGGGTGGTTCGATCTCTGAATGCTGATTGGCTGACAGCCGTGATTTATCAGACCGTATACCATGGGTATGACAAAACATCATTTTTTACTGGTCTAAGTACATTGGTAACCAGTTTATAATAGCAATAAGGCACCTCTGGGATTTGTGGTATATGGTGAAGGATACACGGGCGCTAAGGGTGTATCAGATCCAGGCACTTTGCTGTGCTTGGTGCCTAAATCAAGCCCTTAGCCGTGGTATATTGGCCATATTACCAAACTCCCTTCGTGCTTTTTGCTTAATTATAAACATATCTAGAAATTATGGATTGGCATTCCACTCTGTAGTACTGATTAAAAAGACAGATTAACGCCTAAAATAAATGATTTGTACTTGAATCATGTTCATGTTCTTTTTACCTGTCTGTAGTGTCAACTTTCAACTTTCGTCCTCATGTTTCTACAAACATACAATTTGAAAGAAAAGTCAATCAAAGCTTAAGAAAAGCAAACGAAGTAAGCTGAAAAACAGCTGTGTTTGTGTAGCTGAAGAGGATGCTCACACACACAGACACAGAACAGGACACACACACGCACCTTGGTGCAGACGGGCCGGTGGTGGCCTGACACAACGTCAGCATGGATATGTTCTGGGCTCTGTTTAAGACCAGTTCACTGCCAGTTTGGGTGGTAGTCGCGCCATTTCACCATGGTGACATAGTACTCTCTGTAACACAAACAGAAACAAGAGTGTTTATTAATGTATATTCAACATCTAGGATAAAGGACTACGGAACATTCTATCTGGACATATTGCATGTCTTCACCCCTTTCAAATCCACAAGGGGTATATAACCATGCTATATATAGTAGGTATTGTGCTATCAGCATTTGAGTAGTATTGTAATGGTACGTTAGATTAGTAAGGTAGTGTGGTTGTGTTTGGAGGTTGAGATTAGTAAGGGTACATGTGGCTGTGTACGGAGGTTAGATTGGTAAGGGTAGTGTGGTTGGTGGTTGGTAGGTTAGATTAGTAAGGGTAGTGTGGTTGTTTTTGGAGGTAGATTATGTAAGGGTAGTGTGGTTGTGTTTGGAGGTTAGATTTAGTAAGGGTAGTGTGGTTGTTACGGAGGTTAGATTAGTAAGGGTAGTGTGGTTGTAATGGAGTTCGATTAGTAAGGGTAGTGTGGTTGTGTTGAGGTTAGATTAGTAAGGGTAGTGTGGCTGTGTACGGAGGTTAGATTAGATAAGGTAGTGTGGTTTGTAGCGGAGGTTAGATTAGGTAAGGGTAGTGTGGTTGTATTTGGAGGTAGATAGTAAGTAGTAGTGTGGCTGTATTTGTGAGGTAGATTAGTAAGGGTAGTGTGGTTTGTGTACGGAGGTTAGAATGTAAAGGGTAGTGGTGGTGTGTGTACGGAGGTTAGATTAGTAAGGGTAAGTGTGGTTGTGTATTTGGAGGTTAGATTAGTAAGGGTAGTGTGGTTGTGTACGGAGGTTAGATTAAGTAAGGGTAGTGTGGTTGTGTATTGGGAGGTTAGATTTAGTAAGAGTAGTGTGGCTTGTTTGGAGGTTAGATTAGTAAGGTAGTGGTGTGTGTACGGAGGTTAGATTAGTAAGGGTAGTGTGGTTGTATTTGGGAGGTTAGATTATAATAGGTAGTGTGGTGTAAATGAAGGTTAGATTAGTAAGGGTAGGTGTGGCGTGTTTGGAGGTTAGATTAGTAAGGGTAGTGGGCTGTGTACGGAGGTAGATTAGTAAGGGTAGTGTGGCTGTGTTTGGAGGTTAGATTAAGGGTAGTGTGGTGGTACGGAGGTTTAGATTAGTAAGGGTAGTGTGGTTGTGTAGCGGAGGTTAGATTAGTAAGGGTAGTGGTGGTTGTATTTGGAGGTTAGATTAGTAAGGGTAGTGTGGTCTGTGTACGGAGGGTTAGATTAGTAAGGGTAGTGTGCTGTGTACGGAGGTTAGATTAGTAAGGGTAGTGTGGTTGTATTTTGGAGGTTAGATTAGTAAGGGTAGTGGTGGCTGTAAGTGGAGGTTAGATTAGCAAGGGTAGTGTTGTGTGTTTGGAGGTTAATAGTAAGGGTAGTGTGGTTGTGTTTTTGGAGGTTAGATTAGTAAGGGTATTGGCTGTTACGGAGGTTAGATTAGTAAGGGTAGTTGGTGTTTGATTTGGAGGTTAGATTATAAGTGGGTAGTGTGGCTGTAAATGGGAGGTTAGATTAGTAAGGGTAGTGTGGCTGTGTTTGGAGGTTAGATTAGTAAGGGTAGTGTGGCTGTGTACGGAGGTTAGATTAGTAAGGGGTAGTGTGGGGTTTGTGTAGGTAGTAGATTAGTAAGGATAGTGTGGTGTATTTGTAGGTTAGATTAGTAAGGGTAGTGTGGTGTGTGTTTGTAGGTTAGATTAGTAAGGGTAAGGTGGTGTGTACGGAGGTTAGATTAGTAAGGGTATGTGGGTGTATACGGAGGTTAGATTAGTAAGGGTAGTGTGGTTGTGTACGGAGGTTAGATTAGTAAGGTAGTGTGGTTGTGTACGGAGGTTAGATTAGTAAGGGTAGTGTGGTTTGTAAATGGAGGTTAAGAATTAGTAAGGGTAGTGTGGTTGTGTACGGAGGTTAGATTAGTAAGGGTAGTGGTGGTTATGTCTGGAGGTTAGATTAGTAAGAGTAGTGTGGCTGTGTTTTGGAGGTGGATTAGTAAGGGTAGTGTGGCTGTGTACGGGAGGTTAGATTAGTAAGGGTAGTGTGGTTGTAATTTGGAGTTAGATTAGTAGGTGTAGTGTGGCTGTAAATGAAGGTTAGATTAGTAAGGGTAGTGTGGCTGTGTTTGGAGGTTAGAATTAGTAAGGGTAGTGTGGCTGTGTACGGAGGTTAGATTAGTAAGGGTAGTGTGGCTGTGTTTGGAGGTTAGATTAGTAAGGGTAGTGGTGGTTTGTACGGAGGTTAGATTAGTAGGGTGTGTGGTTTGTGTACGGAGGTTAGATTAGTAAGGGTAGTGTGGTGTATTGGAGGTTAGATTAGTAAGGGTAGTGTGGCTGTGTACGGAGGTTAGATTAGGTAGGGTAGTGTGGCTGTGTACGGAGGTGTAGATTAGTAAGGGTAGTGTGGTTGTATTTGGAGTTAGATTAGTAAGGTAGTGTGGCTGTAAGTGAGGTTAGATTAGGCAAGGGTAGTGGGCTGTGTTTGGGGTTAGATTAGTAAGGTAGTGTGGTTTGTTGTGGAGGTTAGATTAGTAAGGGTAGTTTGGCTGTTGTGAGGTTAGATTAGTAAGGGTAGTGTGGTTGTATTTGGAGGTTAGATTAGTAAGGGTAGTGTGGCTGTGAATGGAGGTTAGATTAGTAAGGGTAGTGTGGTGTTACGGAGGTTAGATTAGTAAGGGTAGTGTGGCTGTGTACGGAGGTTAGATTAGTAAGGTAGTGTGGTTGTGTACGGAGGTTAGATTAGTAAGGATGGTGTGGTTGTATTTGTAGGTTAGATTAGTAAGGGTAGTGTGGGTGTGTTGTGGTTAGATTAGTAAGGTAGTGTGGTGTGTGTACGGAGGTTAGATTAGTAAGGGTAGTGTGGTTGGTATGACGGAGGTTAGATTAGTAAGGGTAGTGTGGTTGTGTACGGAGTGTTAGATTAGTAAGGGTAGTGTGGTTGGTGTACGGAGGTTAGATTAGTAAGGGTAGTGGTGGTGTATAATGGAGGTTAGATTAGTAAGGGTAGGTGTGGCTGTATGGAGGTTAGATTAGTAAGGGTAGTGTGGTGTGGAGGTTAGATTAGTAAGGGTAGGTGGGTTGTGTACGGGAGGTTAGATTAGTAAGGGTAGTGTGGTTTGTAAATGGAGGTTGATTAGTAAGGGTAGGTGTGGTTGTGTACGGAGGTTAGATTAGTAAGGGTAGTGTGGTGTGTAGAGGTTAGATTAGTAAGGTAGTGTGTGTATTTGAGGTTAGATTAGTAGAGTAGTGTGGTCTTGTATTGGAGGTTAGATTAGTAAGGAGTGTGTGTTGTGTACGGAGGTTAGATTATAAGGGTATGTGGTTGTGTACGGGGTAGATTAGTAAGGGTAGTGTGGTTGTGTGAGGTAGATTAGTAAGGGAGTGTGGTGGTGGTATGGAGGTTAGATTAGTAAGGGTAGTGTGGTTGTATCGGAGGTTAGATTAAAGGTAGTGTGGCTGTGTGTTGGAGGTTAGATTAGTAAGGGTAGTGTGGTGTGTAGGAGGTACGATTAGTAAGGGTAGTGTTTTGGCTGTAGTAGGAGGTTAGATTAGTAAGGTAGTGTGGTCTTGTAATATTAGGTTTAGTAGTTGTGAGTATGAGTGTTATAGTAGTGTGCTGTGTTTGAGGTTAGATTAGTAAGTGTAGTGTTTGGCTGTGTACGGAGGTTAGATTTAGGTATGTATTGTGTTGGTTCGTGAGGTTTAGATTAGTAAGTGTGTTGGGTTGTTACGGAGGTTAGATTAGTGGGTAGTGTGGTTGTGTACGGAGGTTAGATTAGTAAGGGAGTGTTTGTATTTGGGAGGTTAGATTAGTAAGGGTAGTGGGTGTTGTAGGAGTTAGATTAGTAGGGTAGTGTGGCTTGTGTTTGGAGGTTAGATTTAGTAAGGTAGGTGGTTGTGTTTGGAGGTTAGATTATAGGTAGGTAGTTGGTGTTTACGGAGGTTAGATTAGTAAGGGTAGTGTGGTTGTATTGGAGGTTAGATTAGTAAGGGTAGTGTGTGGCTGTTATGGAGGTTAGATTAGTAAGGGTAGTGTGGCTGTGTTGAGGTTAGATTAGTAAGGGTAGTGTGTGTGTATCGGAGGTTAGATTAGTAAGGTAGGTGGTTGTGATTGAGGTTAGATTAGTAAGGGTAGTGTGGTTGTGTTTGAGGTTTAGATTAGTAGGGTAGTGTGGTGTGTACGGAGGTTAGATTAGTAAGGGTAGTGTGGGTTGTTAGCGGAGGTAGATTAGTAAGGGTAGTGTGGTTGTGTACGGAGGTTAGATAGTAAGGGTAGGTGGTTGTTACGGAGGTTAGATTAGTAAGGGTAGTGTGGTTGTAAATGGAGGTTAGATTAGTAAGGGTAGTGTGGTTGTAAATGGAGGTTAGATAGTAAGGAGTGTGTGTCAATTGAGGTTAGATTAAGTAAGGTAGTGTGGCTGTGTAGGAGGTTAGATTAGTAAGGTAGTGTGGTTGTTAAATGGAGGTTAGATTAGTAAGGGTAGTGTGGTTGTGTAGGAGGTTAGATTAGTAAGGTAGTGTGGCTGTGTTTGGAGGTTAGATTAGTAAGGGTGTGGTTGTGTACGGAGGTTAGATTAGTAAGGTAGTGTGGTTGTGTACGGAGGTTAGATTAGTAAGGGTAGTGTGGTTGTTAGGAGGTTAGATAGTAAGGGTAGGTGGTTGTGTAGAGTAGATTAGTAAGGTAGTTGAGTTGATTGAGGTTAGATTAGTAAGGTAGTGTGGCTGTGTACGGAGGTTAGATTAGTAAGGTAGTGTGGTGGTACGGAGTTAGATTAGTAAGGGTAGTGTGGTTGTATTTGGAGGTTAGTATTAAGGTATTGTGCTGTAAATGGAGGTTAGATTGCAAGGTTAGTGTGGGCGTGTTTTGGAGGTTAGATTATTAAGGTAGTTGTGGTCGTGTTTGGAGGTTAGATAGTAAGGTAGTTTGGCTGTTTACGGAGGTAGATTAGTAAGGTAGTGTGGTTGTTATTTGGAGGTTAGATTTATAAGGGTAGTGTGGATGTAAATGGAGGTTAGATTAGTAAGGTAGTGTGCGTTGTGCGGAGGTTAGATTAGTAAGGGTAGTGCGGTGCTGTGTACGGAGTTAGATTAGTAGGTGTAGGTGGTTGTGTATGGAGGTTAGATTTAGTAAGGATATGTGTGTTGTATTGTTACGGTTAGATTAGTAAGTACGTGTGGTTGTTGTGTAGGTTGCAATTTAGTTAGTAGAGGGTAGCGTGTGGCTGTTAGAGGTTAGATTATAAGGGTAGTGTGGTTTAGTACGGAGTTAGATTAGTAAGGGGTTGTGGTTGTGTAGGGTAGAAGTAGGTAGGTGTTGTTGATAGAAGTCGTATTGATTAAGGTATGATTTTTTGTAATATGGTAGTAGATGTGGTGGCTGGTAAATGGAGGTTAGATTAGTAGTGTATGGGCTGTACGGAGCTGATTATATAACGGAGTGTGTAGATGTAATTTTAATTAGGGGTTAGGTTGGTGTAAATTGGTTAGGTTAGATTAGTAAGGGTAGTGTGTGTGGGTAGAGTGGTCGCTGTTGGCGTTAATAGAAAGGTAGTGTGTTGTGTAACGGAGGTTAGATTAGTAAACGGTGTAGGTGTGTGTGTACGAGGTAGATTAGTAAGGGTAGGTGTTGTGTGGGGTGGTGTACCCCATCCTCGGGTCTTCAGGTCTCCTCATCTCAATGGTGTGCAGGGGCCCGTTCAGGTTGACCACATACAAAGAGATGACTGGATTTTCCTCCCCAGCCTGCACAGAAGGCAGACAGCAGAGTGACACTATGATTGCAAATGCCATTAATAAAACAACTGTTCTTATTGGACATTTTAAGTGCATCTGCCTCATGAAGGACACGCCCGTAGACAGAACTAACTCCATGCGGGAATATTTTCCCATTTCCCAAGATTGGTTGTACTTTTTTACCTTTATGTGTGTTTCCTGACCTTTGAGCGGTGGTACAATTTACTGTGGAGTAGCGTTGTAGTAGAACACGTTTTGTTGGTAATAGGTTAGTAATTATACTGTTCTAACCTTAGGGTAGTGATACTCCCTCCCGGTAGGGTAAGTAGTCCCTGTGAACATAGGGATCTCCATCCTGGGCACCATAGTGTCGTTGATGGTGGCATATGCCAGCCGGGCACCATCCGGAGACCACCAGTGGGCAATATGGGTCTGGAAGATCTCCTCTGGAAAAGGACAGGAGAGAAATATCCTTTAGTTTTCAGTAATAATAAAGATGGTGAAACTCTAACAGAAACCCATTATGTGTTTGAATAGAACTACATTACAATACCCAGTGCTGACGTGCGTCAGATACATCAGTCATGTTAAATACTGACACAAACGTCAATTGCGATGCATAGTCAGTTTGGATCAATGCTGTCGTAAAATTCATAAAAATGCTGAAGTATGTTCTGGTCATAAATCAAAACACTGCTTTTAATCTCACAAGAGAGAAACATCGACCAACCACTCAAAAGAACCATACCAGAGAAGGGAACAGAAAAAGTCATTTCCCAGTCAGGTGCAACATTGTAGGGTGGTGTAAGCAGGGACATTTCGAGTGTGTGTGTGTGTGTGTGTGTGAGAGACCCCTTTTCTGATGCTGAGGTACACAGAAAGTGTCCTGTTGGAGCTTGGCTTACTTCATCAAAAACCTGTGACCTCTTGTGCGTCACTACAGAGCCTGTGTATGTGTTTGAAATTATGCAGGGTGATATGGATAACATGAAACACACTCACATCCCTGAGGGGGCTTTATTGATAGGTAGTGCCAGGTGAAGATACACACACACAGGCACGTCCACGTGCACACATGCATAAAAACACTGTGTGTGTGTTTGAACCTGCCTTTGTTTCCATGTCCTTTGAGCTGTTCTATCTCCACAACTATGATTACCCAGGTGAGCAGTCTCTCACTCGTCTATTCCCCCTGGTTCACACACTCACTGGGCCTAAATGACTCACTGCCTAACACGCACATTACTTATGCATGAGCGGCCTGTTACTGAGGCAGGTGGGCAATAGAAGCTACTGAATGTGATGTGACAGAATCAGGTGGGCCAAACTAATGAGAAGGAGAGTCATATTTTTGTTCCAGGACAGAGTCCCACCTGTTTTGAGCCCCACCTGTTAATCTAAAAAATATATATATATATTAAAAATGTGTGTCTTGCATGTTATTTTGGCATTAATACCTGTCACATATCAGTTTGCAAACAATGTAAAAATACATGAATCATTGAGTTAATATAGCCGCATACAAACATTGTCTTTTTTTTGCTTTCTTGAGTAAGTCAGCTCCAAAATGCAGGTGTTTCAGCCTAGCTCGGTGCTTTCTGTGGTGGGGCAGCCAGTGGAAAAACGGAGCGGAAGGGTTGCTCATCTTCCCTAGTTGCGCCATGATTGGCTTGGTGTTCTGTCACTCATGGAGACACTACGTCACCGCAAAATCTACGGGTATGGCTCGAAAATTCAAGCCCCTTGGGTGATGTGTCATAGACACATGTCATAGACACATTGCTCGTGTTTCTTGGCCCAAGCAAGTCTCTTCTCCCACAAATGAACTTCTAAGAAGGCACATCTGTTAATTGAAATCCATTCCAGGTGACTACCTCATGAAGCTGATTGAGAGAATGCCAAGAGTGTGCAAAGCTGTCATCAAGGCAAAGGGTGGCTATTTGAAGAATTTCAAATATAAAATACATTTTGATTTGTTTAACACTTTTTTGGTTACTATATCATTCCCTATGTGTATTTCATAGTTATGATGTCTTCACTACTATTCTACAATGTAGAAAATAGTAAAAATAAAGTAAAGTCCTTGAATGAGGGCCTTCCTCTGACACGGCCTGGTATAGAGGTCCTGGACGGCAGGAAACTTGGCCGTACGCACTACCCTCTGTAGTGCCTTGCGGTCGGAGGCCGAGCAGTTGCCATACCAGGCAGTGATGCAACCAGTCAGGATGCTCTCAATGGTGCAGCTGTAGAACCTTTTGAGGATCTGAGGACCCATGCCAAGTTTTGTCGTGCCCTCTTCACGACTGTCTTGGTGTGCTTGGATCATGTTGGTTTGTTGGTGATGTGGACACCAAGGAACTTGAAGCTCTCAACCTGCTCCACTACAGCCCCGTCGATGAGAATGGGGGCGTGCTCGATTTAGCCTACTGTCTGACTTGGTGGTGCAAATGTAGACTATAGCCTGTTTAGAGAAATTAAATCATCGAATATTGTAAGAGCTTTCATTGTCTGCTTATATGCCCCCTTTATTTATCCTACGGTTCTGACTTGGTTTACAGGGAGAATACTGTAAGAATGTCCCATGTTCTGAATTCTGTCGCTGTACATTTCAAAAGTGCGTCCTAGCTCGCTCATTAACGTCTTAATCAAAATTACGGATTGCCTCTTATCCACTCGTCGTCCCCTTATGCCATAGTTTGTACATCTAAATTGTCAGTAGAACCACATTTGTTTAAGCAAGTCAGCCATATCTGCTATGTTTTTTTAAAAGGCAATAAATGAGGCTGAATGAATTGTTTTGCTACCAGATAAGACTCTGCTGATAGACAGGTGTAGCAGTGGTAAGGTGTTGGGACTGCTGATGGGACTCTGTGTAAGCCCTAACAGTTTTATGTGCAACTGTTTGTCACCGTTATTGTGCAATTCATGTATTGTTAATGTTGTGTTGTGTAGTGGCTTTTCTGGCATGCATCTAAAACATTTGAACTTTTTTGCCCCAACAAGATTTACATGCTAAAATCGCCACTGGAGAAATGTGAATTGAACGAAGAACACATGGTGCAGAATGAGTTCAGTCCAACAATAATACATGTTAGAACTGAGTCCACTGGTGGATGAGAGCAGAAGCACGACAGAGATTCAACTGAACTGCCTTCTTACAGAGAGCTTAGAAAGGATATTATATATGTACTAAACACACACACAGTTGTTAACTTCATTTTTTYTTTTCAGAAAAGAAGCTTACATATTCAGCTGGAGCGCCAATAAACAACACCGCCGATAAACCACACTGCCGTAAACACAAACAAACACAAACAAATCAACAAACATAAGCTTCTCAGTGTGCGAAATGTGCAATCCCAGCCAAGACTCCATGGGGTATGCAGACACAGCTCGTATCAACAGTGTGTGTGACTATTATCGTGCCGTGCCAGACTTCTCTGGCTCTGTCCCTGAGCCACATCATATTTCAGGATGTTGTCTGCTCCAGCACATCAGTTAGTCTGACAGGCAGGCCACAGATGACAAACGTTCTATAATCACCTTGGGTGTTTTGTCTTTCTGACTCCTCTTACACAAGACTGTCAGTGTCTCACACACTCATAACACTAAGTGTATGTAAACTTCCGACTTCAACTGTATGCTTGACAATGTGTGTGTGGGACACTGGCAGTGTGTGTGTGGGACACTGAGTCCCACACACACACTGTCAATGTCCCACACACACACTGTCAGTGTCCCACACACACACTGCCAGTGTCCCACACACACATTGTCAAGCATACAGTTGAAGTCGGAAGTTTACATACACTTAGGTTGGAGTCATTAAAACTTGTTTTTCAACCACTCCACAAATTTCTTGTTAAAACCTCTTCGGGCTAGGGGGCGGTATTTTCACGTCTGGATGAAAAGCGTGCCCAAAGTAAACTGCCTGCTACTCAGGCCCAGAAGCTAGGATAAGCATATAATTGGTAGATTTGGATAGAAAACACTCTGAGATTTCTAAAACAGTTACAATTATGTCTGTGAGTATAACAGAACTTATTTGGCAGGCAAAACCCAGARGACAAACCATCCAGAATTTTTTGTTGATGAGGTGACAGTGTTTTCAATGGGTTTTCTATATGGATCTAGATTTCTAAGGCACTTGCTTGCAGTTTCTATCGCTTCCACTGGATGTCAACAGTCTTTAAAAAATGGTTGATGTATTTCCTTTGAGAAATTAAGAAGTAGCCATTTCCTATCTGGGTGGATAGCCAAGTGTACTGTTGTGGTTGGGGCGCACGACCTGAAAGCTCGCTCCACTTTGTTTTTATCCGCTATTGAACGCAGTTTATCCCGTCTTAAATGTTATCGATTATTTACGTTAAAAAATACCTAAAGTTGTATTTGGAAAGTTGTTTGAAATGTTTGAACCAAGATTACAGGTAACTTATTAGATATTTTGTAGTCATGTTGCGCAGGTTGGAACCGGTGTTTTTCTGAATCAAACGCGACAAATAAATTGACATTTTGGAGATATAAGGATGGAATATATCGAACAAAAGGACCATTTATGATGTTTATGGGACTAATTGGAGTGCCAACAGAAGAAGATCTTCAAAGGTAAGGCATGAATTATATCGTTATTTCTGAGTTTTGTGTCGCGCCTGGTGGGTTGAATTATGATTGTCATGTGTTTGTTTGATGGGGTACTGTCCTCAGATAATAGCATGGTTTGCTTTCGCCGTAAAGCCTTTTTGAAATCTGACTCGGTGGCTAGATTAACTTCTTGCCGCATGGATCCCTTTTACGGGATCATTATCGTAAACAACCGCTGAATTGCAGCGCGCCAAATTCAAAAATAATACTAAAAATATTTATAATCATGGAATCACAAGTGAAATATACCAAAACACAGCTTAGCTTGTTGTTAATCCACCTATCGGGTCAGATTTTGAAAATATGCTTTACAGCGAAAGCAATCCAAGCGTTTGTGAGTGTATCAATCACTGCTAGAACAGCTAGCCTTAAATTAGCTTGGTCACGAAAGTCAGAAAAGCAATAAAATTAATCGCTTACCTTTGATAATCTTCGGATGTTTTCACTCACGAGACTCCCAGTTACACAATAAATGTTATTTTTGTTCGATAAAGATTAGTTTTATAACCAAAAACCACCATTTGGTTTGCGCGTTATGTTCAGAAAACCACAAGCTCGTTCCGGTCCTGAAGGGCAGACGAAAATTCCAAAAAGTATCCGTAATGTTCGTAGAAACATGTCAAAGGTTTTTTATAATCAATCCTCAGGTTGTTTTTAACATACATAATCAATCATATTTCAACCGGACGGTAAACTGTTCAATACTACAGAGAAAGAAAATGTCGAGCCACATCTCTCCTGCGCAGGAACTAATCAAAGGACAACTGACGCGCTTTAATAAATCTCGCTCATTTTTCAAAATAAAAGCTTGAAACTATGTCTAAAGCCTGGTCACAGCCTGAGGAAGCCATTGGAAAGGGAATCTGGTTGATACCCCTTCAAATGGAGGAGGGGCAAGCAATGGAACAGGGATAAAAAAACAACAATGCACTTCCGGGTTGGAGTTCCTCAGGTTTTCGCCTGTAAAATCAGTTCTGTTATACTCACAGACAATATTTTGACAGCTTTGGAAACTTTAGAGTGTTTTCTATCCTTATCTGTCAATTATATGCATATTCTAATATCTGAGCCTGAGAAATAGTCAATTTACCTTGGGAACGTTATTTTTCCAAACATAAAAATTCTGCCCCCTAGCTGAAAGAGGTTAACAAGAAGTTAAGCTGTATTTTGGTGTGTTGCACTTGTGATTGTATGAAAGTTAAATATTTCAAATAATCTTTTTTGTATTTCGCGCTCTGCGATTTCACCAGATGTTGTTGAAACGTTCCGCTAGCGGAACCCCTAGCAGTAAAAGGTTTTAAACTGGTCAACATTCACAAGGCTGCAGGGCCAGAAGGATTACCAGGATGCGTACTCAGAGCACGCGCTGACCAACTGGCAAGTGTCTTCACTGACATTTTCAACCTGTCCCTGACCGAGTGTGTAATCCCTACATGTTTCAAGCAGACCACTATAGTCCCTGTGCCCAAGAATGACAAAGTAACCTGCCTAAATGACTACTGACCCATAGTAATCACATCTGTAGCCATGAAGTGCTTTGAAAAGCTAGCCATGGCTCACATAAACACCATCATCCCAGAAACCCTAGAACCACTCCAATTTGCATACCGCCCCAATAGATACACACTGCCTTTTCCCACCTGGACAATTCTGTTTATTGACTACGGCTCAGCGTTCAAGACCATAGTGCCCACAAAGCTCATCACTAAACTAAGGACCATGGGACTAAACACCTCCCTCTGCAACTGGATCCTGGACTTCCTGACGGGCCGACCCCAGGTAGTTAGGGTAGGCAACAACACATATGCCATGCTGATCCTCAACATGGGCCCCTCAGTGGTGCGTGCTTAGTCTCCTCCTGTACTTCCTGTTCACCCACGATTGCGCGGTCAAGCACGACTCGAACACCATCATTAACAAACAATAGTTTTGGCAAGTCGGTTACGACATCTACTTTSTGCATGACACAAGTAATTTTTCCAACAATTGTTTACAGACAGATTATTTCACTTATAATTCCCTGTATCACAATTCCAGTGGGTCAGAAGTTTACATACACCAAGTTGACTGTGCCTTTAAACAGCTTGGAAAATTCCAGAAAATTATGTCATGGCTTTGGAAGCTTCTGATAGGCTAATTGACATAATTTGAGTCAATTGGAGGTGTACCTGTGAATGTATTTCAAGGCCTACCTTCAACCTCAGTGCCTCTTTGCTTGACATCATGGGGAAATCAAAAGAAATCAGCCAAGACCTCAGAAAAATAATTGTAGACCTCCACAAGACTGGTTCATCCTTGGGAGTAATTTCCAAACGCCTGAAGGTACCACATTCATCTGTACAAACAATAGTATGCAAATATAAACACCATGGGACCACGCAGCCGTCATACTGCTCAGGAAGGAGACGCGTTCTGTCTCCTAGAGATGAACATGCTTTGGTGCGAAAAGTGCAAATCAATCCCAGAACAACAGCAAAGGACCTTCTGAAGATGCTCGAGGAAACAGGTACAAAAGTATCTATATCCACAGTAAAACGAGTCCTATATCGACATAGCCTGAAAGGCCGCTCAGCAAGGTAGAAGCCACTGCTCCAAAACCGCCATAAAAAAAACAAGACTGCGGTTGCAACTGCACATGGGGACAAAGATCCTACTTTTTGGAGAAATGTCCTCTGGTCTGATGAAACAAAAATAGAACTGTTTGGCCATAATGACCATCTTTATGTTTGGAAGAAAAAGGGGAAGGCTGGCAAGCCGAAGAACACCATCCCAACCGTGAAGCACGGGTGTGGCAGCATCATGTTGTGGGGGTGCTTTGCTGCAGGAGGGACTGGTGCACTTCACAAAATAGATGACATCATGAGGTAGGAAAATGATGTGGATATATTGAAGCAACATCTCAAGACATCAGTCAGGAAGTTAAAGCTTGGTCGCAAATGGGTCTTCCAAATGGACAATGACCCCAAGCATACTTCCAAAGTTGTGGCAAAATGGCTTAAGGACAACAAAGTCAAGGTATTGGAGTGGCCATCTCAAAGCCCTGACCTCAAACCTATAGAAAATTTGTGGGCAGAACTGAAAAAGCGTGTGCGAGCAAGGAGGCCTACAAACCTGACTCAGTTACACCAGCTCTGTCAGGAGGAATGGGCCAAAAGTCACCCAACTTATTGTGGGAAGCTTGTGGAAGGCTACCCGAAACATTTGACCCAAGTTAAACAATTTAAAGGCAATGCTACCAAATACTAATTGAGTGTATGTAAACTTCTGACCCACTGGGAATGTGATGAAAGAAATAAAAGCTGAATTAAATAATTTTCTCTACTATTATTCTGACATTTCACATTCTTAAAATAAAGTGGTGATCCTAACTGACCTAAGACAGGGAATTTTTACTAGGATTAAATGTCAGGAATTGTGAAAAACTGAGTTTAAATGTATTTGACTAAGGTGTATGTAAACTTCTGACTTCAACTGTAGGTATAAACACAGACAGGGGGGCACACACAATGATAATCTCATCTAGAATGCAAGCGTGGTGTTTTCCTCCAGGGAGAGCTTTCCTCCAGGGAGAGCTTTCCTCCCTGTGTCTGACACTGTGACTGACCCTGCAGCCGTCTGGTCCAGATCTAAACAGATGTTACACAACCTGGGAAGGGCTCTCTCCCCTTCGCGGGTTATGTCACCACTAAACACACACACACGTTTGATGTGTTATTGCAGAATGAATACAGTCTGTCAGAGATCTGCATTGAGTGACATGATATGTGAACCAGGTCTACGTTGTGAGGCAGGTCAAGCTCAGGCTAAATTCCCTCCCGTCTCGTTGAAAGATTAATCTTCCTTCATAAATGATTAGTGTAAATTGCCAGGCCTTCAGCGCTTCACAAGTATATGTCAGGGTTTAAATGGAGTTAGACTAATATTGCTGTTGGGAGGGCTCCTCTGCATCTTAAAATCTCATTCAAACTAATCTGGGGGTAGGGGTGGGCCATGAGTCAACAGTAAACACATACGCAGATTACACACATAGCCTACATACACACTGTGATACACAGACTACATACACACTGTGACACACACCTACTACATACACACTGTGACACACACAGACTACATACACACTGTAACACACACATACTACATACACACTGTGACACACACAGACTACATACATACTGTGACACACACCTACTACATACACACTGTGACACACACAGACTACATACACACTGTAACACACACCTACTACATACACACTGTGACACACATAGACTACATACACACTGTAACACACATAGACTACATACACACTGTAACACACACATACTACATTCACAGACTACACACATTAACACAAAGTTTGAGTGTAGAAGCAATATTTAGTGCAAGCGACCTCGCACGCACACACACTTACATGCAGACACTTAAATGCACGGAGCATCACACATTTACATTTGTCATTGTAAAATCTTGGAATCGTGCTTGCTCAAGAAACTAGAGATTGTCACAAGTAGGGAACTTTCAATTACCTGGGATTCCCAGAATCAGAAGGGAATAAGCCAGAAATCCAGAATCCTCAAACCAGGATTTCTGGAGAACCAGGGAATTTATTGAAAGTTCCACAAATGTTGCAACCCTAGTCACAAGAGACCTAGTTAGTAGAGCCCCAGGTGCCAGTCCACCCATTGAGCACTACACGAGGCCCTAAACAAAAGACAGCAATTTCCATCCCTTCCTGACAGTCCTCCATCTCTCTCTTTCTCCGTGTTATTAAAAGAGAGAAGAAAAGAGAGCAAAAAACACGAGGAACAGAAGAAATGAATTTATTAGTAGAGTTGAGAGGCAGTCTGGTCCTCAGGGGACGAGGCGGAGGCACTGAGGTGGACTCAGGTGAGCTTTGATCAGTCGAGTCAAAACAGACAAAACAACGTTGAGAAAACCTGACATCTGTATCAGAGTGGAGAACAGACGGTGAATATTAATTCTGCTGAATTAATGCTAATTAATGCTAATTCACTCATGTAGAACAGCCGTGGTGAGAACTCTGGGAAATTGGMGCAAATTGGCAGGTTTCCTGTTTTTAACGCCATTTTGGTATCATTCTAAATCACTTGTTTACTCCACCGCTGACTAGCCTAAATAATAACTCTATAATTTTTACTCAAGTGCCACATTCTTTGGGGTCGACAATGCAATGGGACAGACATCTCCACCCAGAACACCAATAATACAGTATTCACATCAGCCAATCTCACCTTCGTACAGCCAATCGCTGAGCCCATTGAAGATGACCCCCTCCTTGCCGGTGGAAACCAGACGGATCGATCGGCTCTCCACTGTCGAACGGTAGTAGATGTTGTTCTCAAAAATAAAAATCTAAGGCAAGAGAAAGATGAGGGGAAAAAGGGATGAAATACTGAGGTGATTAATATGGAAAGAAGAAAGACAGAAAGAAAGAAAGAAAGAAAGAAAGAAAGAAAGAAAGAAAGAAAGAAAGAAAGAAAGAAAGAAAGGAAGAAAGAAAGAAAGAAAGAAAGGAAGGATGTAGAATAAATAACCTATGATACAGGAAGATGTAACCTCTGCATTACTAAACTTGTTGACCTGTAGGTTGACAGAAGGATGCTTTAACCATGAGAAATATAGAGCCAATATGAGATAAAAAGGTTCTATCCATAGTGTAGATACTTTCCTATTCACTGCACAACTTGAATTGTAAAACATTTAGCAGTAGTGTTGGCTGACTGGCCTGGCTCTGATTCTGCTACTGCCAGAGAAAGAGAGGGAGAGAAAGAGAGAAAGAAAGCAGGAGAGAGAGTGAGGGAGACCGAGAGTTTTGTATGCAAGAGACTTAAGGTTGTGTGTGAGAAAACAAAACACTAAAGGTTGTGTGTGGGAAAACAAAGGTGAACAAGAATWCAGAGAGAACGTACTGCATAATGAATCCCTTCCTCAACACATTACACACCAATATTGTATATCAATATAAATCCTAATTGCAGATTAATCCTCTAATGGTGTACAGCATTGCCCTCCTCTCTGTCCACTGTTGGGAGAAGTGTTGACTACCTGCTGGGCAGTTCAAGGTCAACTCCATCCTTCCTAATTAAAACTTMTGTTGCTCATGTGGCAAGGTAGGCCAGGGGGGACCCCGGTATGTTTGAGTTCTCCTCGGTGCAGACTGACCGAGGCCCAGTTTAACAACTGGATCTAGGCCAGTGCAGAGAGTCACACAGTGAGCTTGGCCCACTTCTGTAGGAGGTACTACCCAAGCTACCGCCCATATGCTGTTCACACACAGAGTCTTGGGAGATGTGAGGTCATATTGTGGGCAGGCTGACAACAGCAGCAGAGAGAGATGTGCCATGTCAGACCCTCTAGAGAGAAATGGAGGGAGAGGCAGGTAGAGAGAGCAAGCAAAGCTCAGCGTCTCAGTGAAGGATTCGTCTCCGATTTAAAAGAAGAGGAGAAAAACACCTTTAATGAGGACCCCTTATCAAATTAAATGTTATTGTTCACATACACATATTTAGTAGATGTTATTGCGGGTGTAGCGAAATGCTTGTACTCCTAGCAACAGTGCAGCAATATCTATAATTCACAGCAATAMACACACATCTAAATGTAAAAGAATGGAATTAAGAAATATATACATATTAGGATGAGCAATGTCGGAGTGGCATTGACTAAAATACAGTAAAATAGAATACAGTATATACATACATATGAAATGAGTAAAGCAGTATGTAAACATGATTAAAGTTACTGCTAAAGCTGGAGTTAAATGAACAGTGTTCATCCACACAGACACAGACTCAGACACAGCTGCCCGTCCTCCCCTTTGGTGAATCAAAGGACACTGTGTGTTTAACCTAATTCCACCGCTTTCAACATGGGACAAGACAGCTGTGCGTGTGTGTGTGTGTGTGTGTGTGTGTGTGTGGTGTGTTGTTGTGTGTGTGTGTGTGTGTGTGTTGTGTGTGTGTGTGTGGTTGTGTGTGTAAAGAAATAGCTGTGTGTGTGTGTGTGTGTGTGTGTGTGTGTGTGTGTGTGTGTGTGTGTGTGTGTGTGTGTGTGTGTGTGTGTGTGTGTTGTGTGTGTGTGTGTTGTGTGTGTGTGTGTGATGTTGTGTGTGTGTGTTTGTGTGTGTGTGTGTATGCATGCAAGTATATGTGAACTCACATTGGCAGACACCTTCCTCTCCCACCTAATCATCTTATCGTTGACAACAAGTATCATAGCCCAAACGTCAAGAATCTGTTGCTGGGAGGAAAGCTCCTTTAAACGAAAGTGACTGTGTTGGAATCAGGGCTGTTTAATGAGTAATGATAGGAGAGACTGTGTGATATCAATCAATTGACTTCGCCAATTAATCCACTGGGGAGATTACAGGTAATTAATTGCATTGTGCCAGAGGATAGTCTGCTCTGAGTACTAGTAGACTAATGCTTATTAATGTTCTTTCTATGGCTAGACAGCCTGGTAGCTTGTGATAGTTTAACAGAAATAGCTATAGGAAAGGTCATAGCTA
The DNA here is from genome assembly GCF_002910315.2 of Salvelinus sp. IW2-2015. Taxonomy (NCBI): domain Eukaryota; kingdom Metazoa; phylum Chordata; class Actinopteri; order Salmoniformes; family Salmonidae; genus Salvelinus; species Salvelinus sp. IW2-2015. The sequence continues at coordinate 29,141,300 of NC_036854.1, read as the reverse complement.
GGGTTGCAAAGGGAGGGTATATTACTGGAAACTTTCTAAGTTTACCAGTAAACTACCAGAATTTTGGTATCTTTCAAGGATTGTATCGCAAGACATCTAGTGGCCCTTTTGGGTACTTCAGATTATCACAGGTGTGTGGCATCTGTGTGGCCTTATCACATCATATATAAAATAATAAGATGACTTTCAAATAAAACAGAATGACAAAGCTATAAAACATTATCTTAAATATAAACCATTAACTTAGTGAATACCAGTGTTAAATATGAGGGTTTCTGAATTAAATATTCTTTATCTTTTTTTTTTATACATGTATTTAACATGTCGGTTGTAAATGTTTTGACGTAAAACTGGTGTCAGTTGTGAAAAAATTAAATAGTTCAAAGATTTGCAGATTGAATAAAAAAGTATGCATTTGTTGATTAGATGCTTTTTCTTTATTAATTAGGCTGTTTTCTCTGGAACCATATAGTTTATCTACAAGAAACTCATGGACAATATGGACACTGATATAGAAAATTAATACAGTATGGAATATATATATATTTTTAAGTTCTTCAAGTATATATTACCAATGTTACAATAGATTGCCATATATTTTCTGTTAATTACCAAAATACTGAAGATTCTGGTAACTTTGGTAAATTACAATCGGCTTGCAACCCCAGTCATAGCTAATGTGGAGATAAAGTCCCTTCATATTGTACTATCCATTGAGAACCAGACATGGACACACACACACACACACGATTCTATCAAATAGCAGTGACATAGGGGTATGGAGTACGGACGAGACAGAGGGTGCTGCTGGGAGTTGTAGTTCTTACCAGCTGCTGGCCCCTGGGTCCCCAGCCTGCATACTGCAGTTGGGCGTTCCGTACCTCTGGAGGGTTCAGGTTCCATGTCTCCCTGCAGCAGAGAGGAGAGACCACAATATGAACACACATACACACACACATCCACACTACACACCGACACACACATTGAACTGCCCCTCACTAAATGACAGAGCACCTTCTTAAAAAAATACTCTTAGTTGATCATCAACAAAACAAAGCATAAAAAAAACACTCTACTGCACAAGCAGCCTTCGCTGCTCCTGCCCAGATGTACCAGTGTTATACATCCCAGTCCAAAAGGTTGAAGAACAGCTGGAAATACAGGTGCTTTATATACCACAGCCACTTTTTGTTCCTTTAGAAGTGCTGTGAGCTGTAGGGCAGAGAATTAGAGGTGTCTTAGTCTGGAGGTGAGGATGGATGAGGTCATCAAGGCCCCTGGCCTGCAGTTCTCCTTGTCTCCAGGAGGTGGCAGTGCAGAGACATGACTGACTAGGCTGAGAGGAGAAGAGACGGGAGGGGAGGGGAAGCATTGGTTGGTTTCAGCTACTTACGGAGTCTCCAGGCTGCAGATGATGTAGAAGGCAGTGAACGAGTGCTGGTACACCTGGAAGAAGAATGATTGGAGACGGTCATAAAGAAGACTGATTGACTTGGCCATTAAAAACATGTTTTAGTAATTACCATCAGAATGGAAGTACATATGATGGGAGATTACATTGTATTCTACTTAGTAATTAGTCACGTTCAGTAAATTCTGAACCGCTCCCTTAGAGTTGGGAGAGAGAGAGAGAGAGAAAACTATAGCCCAGTACTTCCTCTATAGCCCATGTACATTCCCTATAGTCAGTACATTCCTACAGTACATTCCCTATAGCCCCAGTACATTCCTTTATAGCCCCATCCAGTAGATACAATTTCCTCTATAGCCCCAGTACATTCCTCTATAATGCCCCAGTACATTCCCACTATAGCCCCAGTACATTCCCTATAGCCCCAGTAATTCCTCTATAGCCAGTACATTCCTCTATAGCCCCAGTACATTCCTCTATAGCCCCCAGTACATTCTTTATAGACCCAGTACAATTCCTCTATAACAGGGTTTATAGAGGAATGTAAAAAATAAAATGTGCACCGGGGTGGGGTGGGGGGGCCCACCCCACCCCGGTGCACATTTTTTTTTTTTACCATAGCACTACACAGCTGATTTAAATAACTAACTCATCATCAAGCTTTGAATATTTAAATCAGCTGTGTAGTGCTAGCGTAAAAAACTAAACGTGCACCCAGGGGGGCCCCAGGACTGACTTTGGGAAACACTGCTCTACTCTATAGCCCAGCA
>NC_036854.1:29123840-29136594 GCF_002910315.2 Salvelinus sp. IW2-2015 | reverse complement strand
CCTATAAGCCCAGTACATTTGTCTATATCCAGTACATTCCTCTATAGTCCTCCCAGTACATTCCTCTATAGCCCCAGTACATTCCTCTATAGGCCCAGATGACATTATTTATAACCCCAGGACTTTTCTCTAAAGCTCCAGTACATTCCTCTATAGCCACAGTACATTCCATATAGCCCCAGTACATGTGTCTATATCCCCAGTACATTCCTCTATAGCCCCAGTACATTCCTCTATAGCCCAGTACATTCCTCTATAGCCCCAGTACATTCCCTTATAGCCCCAGTACATTCCTATAGCCCCAGTACATTCCTCTATAGCCCCAGTACATTCCTCTATAGCCCAGTACATTCCTCTATAGCCCCAGTAACATTCTCTATAGCCCCAGTACATTCCCTATTAGCCCAGTACATTTTCTATAGCCCCAGTAACTTCCCTATAGCCCCAGTACATTCCTCTATACCCCAGTACATTCCTCTATAGCCAGTATATTCCTCTATAGCCCCAGTACATTATTTATAACCCCAGGACTTTACTCTGAAGCTCCAGTACATCCTCTGTAGCCACAGTACATTCCATATAGCCCCTAGTACATTTCAGTCTCATATCCCCAGTACATTCTCTATAGCCCAGTACATACACTATAGCCCCAGTACATGTCCTTATAGAGAATGTACTGGGGCTATAGAGGAATGTACTGGGGATATAGAGAATGTACTGGGGCTATAGAGGAATGTACTGGGGCTATAGAGGAATGTACTGGGGTGATAAGTAATCTCTTCATTCAAAGACTCAATCACAGACACTCTTACTGACAGTTGTGGCTGCTTTGTGTGATATATTGTCTCTACCTTCTTGCCCKTTGTGCTGTTGTCTGTGCCCAATAATGTTTGTACCATGTTTTGTGCTGCTACCATGTTGTGTTGCTACCATGTTGTTGTTATGTTGTGTTGCTACCATGCTATGTTGTCATGTGTTGCTGCCTTGCTATGTTGCTGTCTCTTTATGTAGTGTTGTCTCTCTTGTTGTGATGTGTGTTTTGTTGTGATGTGTGTCCTATATTTATATTGTATTTATTTTTTATTTTTAATCCCAGGCCCCCGTCCCCGCAGGAGGCCTTTTGCCTTTCTGTAGGCCGTCATTGTAAATAAGAATTTGTTCTTAACTGACTTTCCTGGTTAAATAAAGGTTAAATAAAGGTTAAATAAAACATTTAAAAATAGAGGAGAGTGTGCAAAGCTGTCATCAAGGCAAAGGGTGGCTACTTTGAAAAATATAAAATATATTTTGATTTGTTTAAAAAAAATTGGGTTAATAMATGATTCCGTATGTGTTATTTCATAGTTTTGATGTCTTCACTATTATTCTACAATGTAGAAAATAATAAAAATAAAGAAAAACCCTTGAATGAGTAGGTGTGTCCAAACCTGTGACTGGTACTGTATATACACACACACATCAGGACATGAACTCCTACACATTGTCACGTTCCTGACCTGTTTTTCCTTTTTCTTGTATTTATTTAGTTGGTCAGGGCGTGAGTTGGGGTGGGCTGTCTATGTGTGATTTTCTATGTTGGGGTTTTGTGTTCGGCCTGGTATTGGAGTTGGAGGCAGCGAAGGCAGAGAGGCGCTGGTATGAGGAGGCAGCGCGGCGACACGGTTGGGAGCCCGAGAGTCAGACCCAAACATTTCTTGGGGGGAGGCACACGCGGAGTGTGGCAAAGCCGGGTAGGATACCTGAGCCAACTCCCCGTGCTTACCGTGGAGTGAGAGGGCGTCGTACTGGTCAGACACTGTGTTATGCGGTAAAGCGCACGGTGTCCCCAGTACGCGTGCTTAGCCCAGTGCGGGCTATTCCACCTTGCCGCACTGGTAGGGCTAGGTTGGGCATCGAGCCGGGTGCCATGAAGCCGGCCCAACATATCTGGCCTCCAGTACGTCTCACCAGCCTTACAGATGGTGTCCCCGGTTCGCCAGCATAGCCCAGTGCGGGCTATTCCACCTCACCGCACTGGCAGGGCTACGGGGACCATTCAACCTGGTAAGGTTGGGGAGGCTCGGTGCTCAAGAGCGCGTGTCCTCCTTCACGGTCCGGTATACCCGGTGCCACCTCCACGTACCAGTCCTCCGGTGGCAGCCGCCCGCACCAGGCTGTCTCTCCGGGTTCTCTCTCCAGCTGCTCCCACCTGTCCAGCGCTGTCAGAGCCTTCCTCCTCTCCAGCGCAGCCTGAGTCTGAACTGTCTGCCTGCCCAGCGCTGTCTGAACTGTCTGCCTGCCCAGCGCTGTCCGTATGGCCAGAGCCGTCCAGCCAGGACCAGCCAGAGCCGTCCAGCCAGGATCCGCGAAGAGCCGTCCGCCAGGATCAGCCAGAGCCTTCCGCAGACAGGATCCGCCCAGCAGCCGTCCAGCCAGGACCAGCCAGAGCCGTCCAGCCAGGACCAGCCAGGAGCCGTCCAGCCAGGACCAGCCAGAGCCGTACAGCCAGGACACAGCCAGAGCCGTCCACCAGGATCGCCAGAGCGGTCCAGCCAGGATCCGCCAGAGCCAGCCAGCCAGGATCCGTCCAGAGCCAGCCAGCCAGGATCTGCCAGAGCCAGCCGGACCAGCCAGCTCCGCGCCAGATCGCCAGGCCAGCAGCCGGAGCTGCCCAGCCGCCAGGATCCGCCAGAGCCAGCCAGCCAGGATCCGCCAGAGCCAGCCAGCCAGATCCACCCCTCAGTCCGGTGCTGTCTCCTCAGTCGGAGCTGCCCCTCAGTCCGTTGCTGCCCTTTGGTATAGTGGATTGACATGGAGGGTGGCCATTGGGAGGAGGCCACGGAAGCGGGTTTGACTATGGTGGGGTGGGGACCACGACCAGCGCCAGAGCCGCCACCGTGGACAGACGCCCACCCAGACCCTCCCCTAGACCTTATGCTGTGCGCACCGGAGTTCTCACCTTAGGGGGGGGTTATGTCACGTTCCTGACCTGTTTTTCTTTTTCTTGTATTTATTTAGTTGGTCAGGGCGTGAGTTGGGGTGGGCTGTCTATGTGTGATTTTCTATGTTGGGGTTTTGTGTTCGGCCTGGTATGATTCTCAATCAGAGGCAGCTGTCAATCGTTGTCCCTGATTGAGAATCATACTAAGGCAGCCGGGGTTTCACGTGTGTTTTGTGGGTGTTTGTATCTCGTGTCAGTGTTCGTGCCACACGGGACTGTTTTCGGTTTTGTCACGTTTGTTGTTTTGTATCGTATCGTGTATTGTTTTCGTTTTCATTAAATAATGACCACTTTCCACTCTGCGTCTTGGTCCGATCCATGCTCCTCCTCGTCTGAGGAGGAGAACGACTTCGACAACCGTTACACACATTGTAAATCTGAACATAGAATCCAGTATTTCAGAACGTGACCTACCGCTTGCAGGTCAATATCAGACTGGGAAGAATTGACATTCGCAATCTCCCCCTATCTGCAAGCTTAACCAATGGCATAACACCTTATTGATATGTAAATTCAACCAACCAATAGAAATACATAATCATTAAATACATATTTCTGCAGTGGCAAGTGGAAACAATCAACACAGTTACACCTGCAATCACAAAGACCGTCTCCAGAGTGAGTAAACAATTGCAAAAAAGAGATAAAAGTGAATTTAGTTTTCCTATCTTCACAATGACTTTGCCCTTTACCAGACAAGGACGATAAAGCCTATTTCTGAATGTTGTTTCAGTCAAGAGCCAATAAGAGCCGAGCAAACAGCTCTGGTTTAGAGTGTTAATCAGGGACTACAGATTGTTATGGGGAGCATTCTATATCTGCTGGGATAACTAATTGTCCATCACAATAACATTCATTCACAAAATTATGATTGACAATTCTGGGTTTTTAGATTGCACTGGTCAAATAATGAATGCAAATTATGCAATCAACAGCGCTCCAGTTTACTGGAATATATTAACAGCTTCGTATCAGGAGTAAAGATTAAAATATAGTGCATCCTGATTGCTCGTCCCGTCTCACTGAATCTCATCCTGAATCCTAAGTACTCACTTTTTATTTTTCTATCCTTTGAATCAGCACATGTCCATCATATCATTGTAAAGCACTTGAGAGCATCTGGGAAAGAAGTCCATCAATCCATTATATCTTCTAATATGCTATTCCTTTTTCCTGTTTTGTATCCAAGGTAAGCTAAGGTAAGCTACTATCATCTTTCCATCAATCTTTCTTCTCCTCCTATCATCTTTCCATCTCTTCTCCTCCTATCATCTTTCCATCTCTTCTCCTCCTATCATCTTTCCATCTCTTCTCCTCCCGGTTTTGATCTGTTCTCACCTAATTTCAGCCTAAACAAACACTTGGCTGCCCATATTTTTCAACCATCTGTCCGCCTGTCTTTTTCCCTCCCTCAGAGTCCAATCTTTATTCTGTATGTAGTTTGTATTTATCCGTTTACCACCCTTACAGTCACCTGAGATCCCTCTTTCTTTCCATGCCAACCATGCACCCCAACAGAGTCCATAATTTCAGCCCTCACCCTGTCCTCTTCTCCACCACTCTCCCTCTCTGTCGCTATACAGACTCCAGTCTTTCTTTTCCTTTCAAAGACACCAGGGCTTCCTCTCAGACCATTGCCATCTATTCATCCCTGTTTCACACCACCAAGGGAATTCTCAGTCTTGCTCTCTGACACTCTCCCTCACTCCATCTTGCCCTCCTTCTCCTTCCACTAGGTCTTCATCAGGGCTCCCTTGACTGGCTCGGCGTTAGCCCAGGGCATTGGCTTCCCCCTGTGATCTTCACCTCTGCTCCTGCAACATGTCTTATTCATTCAGTCTCCTGCTCTGGGCAACATCCCTCACTCACTACAGATCACAGGAGGACAGTTGTGTGTGTGTGCGAAAGAGAGAGAGAGAGAGAAAGAAAGAAATCATATGTACTGTAAAATGAGTTAACGTGCCATAGACATTCCCCTTTCCAACAACACATCACTTCAAAGACCATGTACCTTGTGAATATTCCCACTTAAACTCTAATGGCTGCTATGATCTCACACTAGCACTCTGCCATCCCCTCCTCTGAACCCTACAGCTTTCATTTGACTGTATGCTTTGTACCTGTGTGCCTCATTGAGGCTTCAGGCAAGCCGTTCCCTGCACTAACTGAAGATGACAGCTTCATTAGAATGAGAGAATAGCATGCATATCCACAGTCAGCACAGCTCTGGCMACCAGGCTAGCTTCCAGGAGAAAGAAGTGAAGCTTTACTTCCTAATCCATGGACTATTAGTCAAACATATCTACATATTTTATGCATTTGCATCTGCTTTTTTCAGTAAGGGATAAAACACCAAGGACAAAGCTAAAATATAACTCTCTATTCCTCAAATTGTACCTTCTCCTCACGTTCATTTAGCTATTTTTGTTATGTCGTCCAGGTTTAATTCCCTTAAAAACAAACCGGTTCAAGCTGCAAACGCATAGTCAATCTGTCCAAAAAGTGTTTTTGATGGCAAATGATTGCCATCAGAAACACTTTAGGTTCCCAGGCCCATCTGTCTTGCTGAATATGATGATATTATAGTCACCGCACTTAACCAACCATGTGAAGGACCTTATTCTCTCCCTCTGCTTCCATTTACTTGTCCCATTCTCTCCATTCTTCTTCAGGGAAACGCAGCAGCCCATTCATTCTGTTCAGGCCTCTCAATATTTCCTTTGTAACTCCTGAGTTCTGGCACTATGCCGCAGAGAGACCATACAATGTACCACTGCTTACTTTATACTACCTCTGAGTGCCAACACGGAACACACCACCAAAGAATACTCATACATTTATCCAAATATATAACCCGATCATTGAGCAGAGAGATGTCTCCCCTTCGATAAAGCTTCCCAGTGGGGCTAAGCTGGTTGACATAGTGACATTATAACCAGTTTACAACCTGAACAGGGTTGTATCATTAAACGACAGGTTTACGAGCGGAGGCTACAATGTAAAGCTAGGTGTGAAATGTATTTTTCTTTCCTGTTCCAGGTCATCTGTACTCCTGAAGACTAAGAGGACGATGGTTAGGCTGCTAAAAACGCAGCTGGGAGAGAGTTATAGGGGCCTGTCTGGGACAAAATAAAAGGGTGTCTCTCTCCTTCCACCGTATACAGTCTTAAATCTCCGATGCCCTTTGGATCAGGTGGGCTATAAAACTAAATGGGTTTCTAAAACAACTCTAATTAAAAATATTTTCAGAGTGGGAGGAATACTTTCATGTGGCTGTGTGTGTGGCATGGTGTTTGCCACTAGCGGTTCAATCTCTCCATTAGCATGTCAGGTCATAGGGTGGTAAGCAGCAGTTGACAGAGACATTTATATGGTCTTATGTATGCAGCTTAGGTTTCTCTTTAAGCCGACTCCTTCCCAATCTGGTCCTCATACCATCATGGCCACCTAATCACCCCCAGCTTCCAATTGGCTCATTCTTCCCCCCCACCCCCTCTAACCTGTAACTATTCCCCAGGTCGTTGCTGTAAATTAGAAAGTGTTACCTGGTAAAATAAGATTACWTTTTTTTTWAACTGTTTGCTTGTACAATTATGATAGATGTTTTAGGATGGAGGTGTGTGAATAATACTTATGCATGTATTTGTATACATGGAGGGAAGTTTACCTTCTATTGAGTTCAGTCCTCTTGAGGACGTCTATACATAAACTTTTCCCCATGGCCTTTCCTTTATTTCACGCTTTACACTGATGGCGCCGATGATTAAGGCAGCTCCCCCGCAACTCTCTGATTCAGAGGGGTTGGGTTAAATGCGGAAGACACATTTCGGTTGAATGCATTCAATTGTACAATTGACTAGGTATCCCCCTTTCAACCTTATCTCTGAAAGGTGCCATAGTCAAGCCTCCCTCACACAACAATACAATTACACAACAGAGAGTTTTGCCATATCTCTATAGCGTATTGCATGAACCCATTCCCCAAAGTAGAGGGGAATAGAAGTGTATGAGCTACTGATGGCTCCTGTTTGGTGGGCTGGATGGGAGTTTTACGTTGATTTACGGTTATCAGCAACACCAATACATTTTTCACCGCTGGCCCATTTGTTGATTCCTACGAGTCCACCGGCCAGCATCAAACCAGACCCATAATTGCAACATTAAACCTCCTTATCATGGCTTTCACGTTCTTAAATTGTATTTTTTTTTTAAATTGTTCTGCCTCAGAGCCACAGCACAACACAACAAGCAAGAGTACATAACATTTGCATAGGGCATACTTGAGTAAATTACATTAAACATGAATAGAATGTGGTTTTGGTTTAACAGAAATATTGACTGCAAATACCTGCTGGGAGGGAAAGGTTAATACACGTCGGCATTGTGAGATATGTAAGATTCTTATTCAGGACAGTGAGAGAGAGAATTCATAGGCCTATAAAGACATTTCTAGGGATGTGCTGTGAATTTCATCTATGGTATAATGCTTAGCCTACTATGTTACATGTTACACTATAACAGACTGCCATTTCCTAAAATATCCAGAGTAAGACCAATGGTGTGTATATAGATGGGTTCTTTCAATTAAATACCATTAGCACTACCAAACCATCCTACTGATGTATATTGATCAATATCACTCTTTCATATGTCTTACATGAAACTCTGGCGATGACCCATGCTATCTATCCCTCTTCAAACGCCAACTTGATGATTTTGAGTTGCAGCCGGTCCAGAACGAAAGACCAGAAACCATAACAGGGCTGTGGGTGGCTGAGTAAGCAGAAGGAGTTTCCTTTTCAATTACTAGCGCGGGTCAATGAGGTTAAACACAGTGGCGTGTATTCGTGGATGCCAATAAATACATTTTAAAAACATAGAAAATAATTGATCTCTCTTTGTTTCATAATTTTCCTTCAAGAGGCTGAATGTATCTCACCGGAGAAAGCATCTGAGTGAGTGAAACAGTGCCCCTCTGTCTCAGTATGTCTAGCCCATCTATCTGATGCTGTCTGGGCTAAAAGTGCATGACATTTTTGCCGCCTGTAGCATTGAATTCAATAGCAAGGGAAGCCAGCGAGCATTTGGCCTCCCTTGATATTATTATTATAATTATAATATTTTTTTTTGCCCTGTTTTTCTCCCAATTTAAATTACGATCTTGCCTCATCGCTGCAACTCCCCAACGGGCTCTGGAGAGGCGAAGGTTGAGTCATGCGTCCTCCGAAACATAACACGCCAAACCGCGCTAATTAACATCCGCYCACTTAACCCGGAGGCCAACTGACGCCTGGCACGTAGTCCTATACCCCGTTCAAAGGGTGAATGTCTTGCCCATTCACCCTCTGAATGGCACACATACACAATCCATGTCTCAGTTGTCTCAAGGTTTAAAAATCCTTCTTTAACCTGTCTCCTCCCCTTCATCCACACTGATTGAAGTGGATTTAATAAGTGACATCAATAAGGGATCATAGCTTTCACCTGGTGTTGGCTTTGGGGATGACCAGTGAAATATACCTGCTGGAGGGCGTGCTACGGATGGGTGTTGTTATGGAGACCAGTGAGCTGAGATAAGGCGGGGCTTTACCTAGCAAAGACTTATAGATGACCTAGATCCAGTGGGTTTGGCGAAGAATATGTAGCGAGGACCAGCCAACGAGAGCATACAGGTCGCAGTGGTGGGTAGTATATGGGGCTTTGGTGACAAAACGGATGGCACTGTGATAGACTGCATCCAATTTGCTGAGTAGAGTGTTGGAGGCTATATTGCAAATGACATCGCCGAAGTCAAGGAACGGTAGGATAGTCAGTTTTACGAGGGTATGTTTGGCAGCATGAGTGAATGAGGCTTTGTTGCGAAATAGGTAGCCGATTCTAGATTTAATTTTGGATTGGAGAAGCTAAGTATGAGTCTGGAAGGAGAGTTTACGGTCTAGCCAGACACCTAGGTATTTTTAGTTGTGCACATATTCTAAGTCAGAACCGTCCAGAGTAGTGATGCTAGTCGGCGGGCTGGTGCCCGCAGCGATCGCTTGAAGAGCATGCATTTCGTTTTACTAGCATTTAAGAGCAGTTCGTTATAGAACAAACAATGTAATTATCACAACACATAGGTTATAATATGGCTTTCTTCCCCTGACTTGGCATCCCCAGGGATTTTACCAACGCACCGCTACTGGTTAAACGTGTGTTCTTTCGTTTTTTAATTGCAGTCTTTTTTTTGAAGAGGGGGACTTACCTGAACAGACTATGGTGGCCAAAGGCCAGGTGCATGAATTACTTAATTCCATTCAAAAACATGAGGACTTTTAGACTGACCTGCTAGCTCATTACAATCATACCAGTAATCTGAATTTTATGAATGACTGGCACTCTCTATAAAAAATTAATCTGTAAACACTAGGGGGCACTACTTTACTTGTGGTGCTCCTCTAATGTAAATCAGAGTGTAGGGGGGAGGGGTCAACCAGAGTGTAGGAGTCATTATAGGCGGACAAGGAGAGCTGCTTCATTCAGACATACAGCAGCTGCTAGAACTCATGCCATAACATTAACCAGGATTGAATTTATCATTGTTGGATGAAAATKATGTTGTTGCTGGGTGCATTTGATTGTGATTTTATGTCGGGGATGGGCATACACAGGATATCAATGTTGCCAACTTCTGTGGTCATTGTGGCATGACTGTAACCATAGGAGTTGGCAAGACAGCACAAACAGATCTGGGACAAGGCTAATGTAGGAGAGTTCCATGGAGGCACACAGTAAGGTTCCTGTTATAGATTGTGATGAAACAAGGCCGAAGGGTTATTAAAATCTCAACATCTGCATGAGTAGATTGTGTTGTATGAATTCAATGACGGGGCGGCAGGTAGCCTAGTGGTTAGAGCATTGGACTAGTGATCGAAAGGTTGCAAGATCGAATCCCYGAGCTGACAAGTTAAAAATCTATCGTTCTGCCCCTGAACAAGGCAGTCAACCCACTGGCCATCATTGAAAATAAGAATTTGTTCTTAACTGTCTTGCCTAGTTAAATAAAGGTAMAATTAAATAAAATGAGCACAGCCTTATACTCCCAAAAAGGATTTGGACTTATCAATGACAAAATAACATAATCTATTCATAAACAATTCTAGAGGTTTCATCACAAATGTTTCCCRGGAAATTGATTTATGGCTCAAGGAAAACAGGGATGGCGAAAATATATAATTCAGGGCAAAATTAGGTTTACAATAAAAACATCCATTTCAGTCCTCTCCTCGGAAGCCAATAATTGCAAATGTTCCCGACAGTTCTGAAAGCTCACCGTTCTGCACATCGCGAAGGCTAAACGAACATGACATACTAACAAAGAACTCTTTCCTTCTATGGCAGCTGCATCTACAGGCTCCCTAAGAAGACTTTCTTTGCAGGCCAAAAACAGCTACAGTAGAAMGGCATGTCTTTAAGGTGACAACTCATTTCACAGTGGCTGCATACAGCCTGGAAGATGTATGGATGAAAGTATTAATCAGCTTATCAAAGTGACAGAATGCGTCATTCTATTCAAAAAGGAAAATACTACAGTATTTATTCTTGGTTTCATGCAGTGAGAAAAAATACTTTTAAAGAGGCACCGATGGTCACATCCAGACAATGCATATTACCCCTGTTCTAGTACAGTTTGCTGCAACTCATTGACTTTAATTGTTTTGTTGACTATTTTGTGGGTCATGAGAAACACCAGGAACAAGACAGTCACTACTGATCAGATATTACTGAATCGGTGAAAGCAGTATGTTTAGAGGCCTTGCTTTCAACCATCTAAATGAGTCAGATTAGTAATTATATCAAGGAGGGGAAGGAAGGAATGAAGAAAGGAAGCTGTCTATAGTACTTGAACAGTCCTTGACGTACTGTACTCTGTGTACTCGCCCATCTGCACCCTCTCTTAGAGAGACTAGTGGCTGATAGGAGAAGACGGCTTCATTAGGCATAAGTTAAATCAAAACTGCTTCATTAATCCTTTGGCTGTAAAGTACCTCTCGGAGTCGGGCTCTGATCATTTTCAACCCAGCAGTAAGATAATGGGTGTCTAGCCTGTTTCAACAGTTGCAATTTAAGGTTTGTTTGATTTTATTTTATTTTCCGGGCAACATGTCCAACTAGAATAAATACTTCATGATGGTTGGCTTCAAGCACCCTTTCACTGTTTTACACAAGAGGAYAGAATTGAGCCAATYCTGTGCCTTCACCCGTTTTAGCAGTTCCCATCATTGCAGTTCCCAAATTGACTGTGTTCTCTTCAATAATTGTGATATTCTCTGGACTGTGTATGTTTAGTACAGTAGTGTACATGCTGGCCCACACCGTGATAGTTCATAATGATGATTGCAGCAATATGAATGCAAAAATATTAGCTGCAGCTCCTCTTATAAAAACAAGATCCATGGTAACAGGTAATGTGGTTTAGGTGTATATTGGATTTGACAGATGACCGCAGTGCACGCCAGCAGGCATGCACACCGTTTCACTTGACGTTGATTCAACACACACTCATTACACTGTCATTGCTAACATATACAGTTGAGCTGATTCACTGATGGGCAATGAGATCATTGGTGTAGAAGTTGTTGTTAGTGGAACAAAGTGATCAATCCATGTTATTCACACCATGGTCATAATGATTCTAAATCCATGCTAGCTGGGTAGGAAGCAGAAGTGCCCCATTAAATTCAATAGAAAACAGTGCTGAAAATGTCTTCAAGTTCAACCTATAAAATCTACCAAATTAAAACTTTAGAGTTCCTACTGTAACTCAGGTTTATTACCATTACAAAAGAGCTTTATGGATCTTAATTTGATCACCCTGTTTTATTATTATTTTTATTTTTTATTTTATTTAACCTTTATTTAACTAGGCAAGTCAGCTAAGAACAAATTCTTATTTACATTGACGGCCTACACCGGCCAAACCCGGATATCGCTGGGCCAATTGTGCGCCGCCCTATGGGACTCCTAATCACAGCCTGGATGTTGCAGGAAAACCTTTTTTATTTTAGGTTTAAAAAGGCTTCTGAAATTTGTAATTTCCATTTTGAAAATTGTTTACATTTTCCCTTATGAAAATAAATGTATAACTCTGTTTGAATGTCCACAGTGAATACATGAGTGTCACCGATATGAATGTCCCACGCCAACCCCTCTACAACATCAATAGAGTACTCACTGTTGATCCACTTGGCCTCAGGGTCGTGAACCTTGAAGTCCTTCCTGAAGATGTCCCCCACGGTCAGTTTCCCCTTGAGGGCCAAGCTGTCATCCTCGCCTGCAAGGGAACAAGTTAAAATACAATTTTAAATCAATATACAATTTTGAGCATTATTGATTAGAACTAAAGATTAGCAGCGGGTCATTCCAGGATGATCACATACAGTGCATTCAGAAAGTATTCAGACCCCTTTTCAATTGATTGGACATGACTTGGAAATGCACATATCTGTCGATATAAGGTCCACAGTTGACAGTGCATGTCAGAGCAAAAACAAAGCCATGAGGTTGAAGRAATTGTCCGTAGAGCTCCGAGACAGGATTGTGTCGAGGCAAAGATCTGGGGAATGGTACCAAAAAATGTCTGTAGCATTGAAGGTCCCCAAGAACACAATGGCCTCCATCATTCTTAAATGGAAGAAGTTTGGAACCACCAAGACTCTTCCTAGAGCTGGCCTCCTGGCCAAACTGAGAAATTGTGGGAGAAGGGCCTTGGTCAGGGAGATTAAAACAAGATTGAAT
>NC_036854.1:29115438-29123740 GCF_002910315.2 Salvelinus sp. IW2-2015 | reverse complement strand
TCTGACATGCACTGTCAACTGTGGGACCTTATATAGACAGGTGTGTGCCTTTCCAAAATATGTCCAGTCAATTGAATTTACCACAGGTGGACTCCAATCAAGTTGTAGAAACATCAAGGATGATCAATGGAAACAGGATGCACCAGAGCTCAATTTTGATTCTCATAGCAAAGGGTCTGAATACTTATGTAAATAAGGTATTTCTTTTTTATTTACAAAAATAACCTGTTTTCGCTTTGTCATTATGAGGTATTGTGTGTAGATTGCTTTTTTTCATTAATTGTAGAATAAGGTAACATAACAAAATGTGGAAAGTCGAGGGGTCTTAATACTTTCCGAAGGCACTGTATATACGGTGCCAGTCAAATATTTGGACACGCCTACTCATTCAATGGTTTTTCTTTATTTTTACTATTTTCAACATTGTAGAAAATAATGAAGACATCAAAACTATAAAATAACACATCTGGAATCATGTAGTTACCAAAAAAGTGTTAAACAAATCAAAATATACTTTATATTTTAGATTCTTCAAAGTTGCCACCCTTTGCCTTCATGACAGCTTTGCCTACTCTTGGCATTCTCTCAACCAGCTTCACCTGGAATGCTTTTCCAACCGTCGTGAAGGAGTTCCCACATATGCTGATTACTTGTTGACTGCTTTTCCACTCTGCGGTCCAACTCGTCCCAAACCATCTCAATTGGGTTGAGGTTGGGTGATTGTGGAGGCCAGGTCATCTGATGCAGCACTCCATCACTCTCCTTCTTGGTCAAATAGCCCTTACATAGCCTGGAGGTGTGTTGAGTTGTCCTGTTGAAAAACAAATGATAGTCCCACTGTCCGCAAAACAGGTGGGATGGCATATCGCTGAAGAATGCTGTGATAGCCATGCTAGTTAAGTGTGCCTTGAATTTTTTGGACTCATCTGATCAAAGGACAGATTTCCACCAGTCTAATGTCCATTGCTTGTGTTTCTTGGCCTAAGCAAGTCTCTTTTTCTTATAGGTGTTCTTTAGTAGTGGTTTCTTTGCAGCAATTTGACCATGAAGGCCTGTTTCATGCAGTCTCCTCTGAACAGTTGATGTTGAGATATGTCTGTTACTTGAACTCTATGAAGCATTTATTTGGGCTGCAATTTCTGAGGCTGGTAACGCTAATTAACTTATTCTCTGCAGCAGAGTTAACTCTGGGTCTTCCTTTCCTGTGGCGGTCCTCATGAGAGCCAGTTTCATCATAGCGCTTGATGGTTTTTGCGACTGCACTTGAAAAAACTTTCAAAGTTCTTGAAATGTTCTGCATTGACTGTCATTTCTTTTTGCCTATTGTAGCTGTTCTTGCCATAGTATGGACTTGGTCTTTTACCAAATAGGGCTATCTTCTGTATTCCACCCCTACCATGTCACAACCCAACTGATTGGCTCAAAAACATTAAGAAGGAAAGATATTCCACAAATTAACTTAAGAAGGGACACCTGTTAATTTAAATTAATTCCAGGTGACTACCTCATGAAGCTCGTTGAGAGAATGCCAAGAGTGTGCAAAGCTGTCAAGGCAAAGGGTGGCTACTTTAAAAAATATGTTTGGATTTGTTTAATACTTTTTTGGTTACTACATCATTCAATATGTGTTATTTCCTAGTATTGATGTCTTCACTATTATTACTATTAGAAAATAGTAAAAAAATAAACAAAACCCGTTGAATGCATAGGTGTCCAAACTTTTGACTGGTACTGTGTCTATATATATCTATATATCATTGCAGTAATGTAATAAGCATTTCTTTATCTTTTTCAGGTGCAATTCTCAGTAAACTCTACAAAATCCCAGGTTTGTGGTTTTGATATTAATCTTTTCAGGCCCATTAAGGCCCAACCTAGATTGTTCTTCTGAGTTGTTCATTCAGTTGTATGTCAGAGATGATCAGTTCTATATAATTGAAAGATTTGAACGACAGTTATTGATGGTGGTTTAAAGTACGTGCGCAGCATCGCAGTGCTTGAGGCTTCACTACAGACCAGAGTTCGATTCCGGGCTGTGTCGCAGCCGGCCACGACCGGGAGACACATGAGGCGGTGCACAATTGGCCCAGCGTCGTCCCAGTTAGGGTAGGGTTTGGCTGGCAGAGATGTCCTTGTCCCATCGCGCTCTAGCGACTCCTGTGGCGGGCCGGGCGCATGTGCGCTGACACGGTTGCCAGTTGTACGGTGTTTCCTCTGACACATTGGTGAGGCTGGCTTTCGGATAAAGCGAGCAGTGTGTCAAGAAGCAGTGTGGCTTGGCAGGGTCGTGTTTCGGAGGACTCATGGCTCTCGACCTTCGCCTCTCCCGTGTCCGTACAGGAGTTGCAGCGATGGCACAAGACTGTAACTACCAATTGGATACCACGAAATTGGGGAGAAAGAGTTGTTTTTTAAATAAAATACGCGCATCAACGTCATTTATTTCATTGCCTAAAGAGCTGAAGGGGAAGGATGTGGAGGACCTCTTCACAGCGGTCCTTAGTCCCAGCACCAGCCAGCCTCCACAGCTGTCTCACCCTGGGGCCAATGGACCTGGAGCCATGGCCCTTCCATACCCAGGTACCACCACCACCCCAAGCCTCTTGGAGAATTGTATTTGGTCACATTTTTATATAATCTACTATTGACTGTAAAATGAATGTATAACCATGGGCATTTATTGATCATTGAGGAGCGCATTGATTTTATATGCATGTCATGTTCACATAATCAACAGGACGTGAGTATACCAAACATTAGGAACACCTTAACTTCTCTAGGGTACGTGAGACGGTAGCATCCCACCTCTTCAACAGCCAGTGAAACTGCAGGGCGCCAAATTCAAATACAGAAATACTCATTATAAAAATTCAGAAAACAAAACATATTTTACATAGGTTTAAAGATTAACTTCTTGTGAATCCAACCACGGTGTCAGATTTAAAAAATGGTTTACGGCAAAAGCATACCTTACGATTATTTGAGAACATAGCCCAGCAGACAAATCATTACAAACAGTAACCAGCCAAGTAGAAGAGTTACACAAGTCAGAAATAGAGATAAAATTAATCCCTTACCTTTGATGATCTTCATATGGTTGCACTCAGCAGACATTCATTTACTCAATAAATGTTCCTTTTGTTCGATAAAGTCTCTTTATATCCAAAAACCTCAGTTTTGTTTGCGCGTTTTCTTCAGTAATCCACAGGCTCAAACGCAGACAAAAAATCTAAATTGTATCTGTAAAGTTCATAGAAACATGTCAAACGATGTTTATTCAATCCTCAGGTTGTTTTTAGCCTAAATAATCTATAATATTTCAACCGGACAATAACGTCATCAATATAAAAAGGTAAACAAGAATGGTACTCTCTCGGTCGCGAGCATGAAAAAGCTCTGTGACACTTTAGGGTCCACTCATTCCGACTGCTCTTACTTCCTCATTTTTCGGGAATACAAGCCTGAAACAATTTATAAAGACTGTTGACATCTAGTGGAAGGCATAGGAACTGCAATTTGAGTCCTAAGTCAATGGATACTGTAATGGCATTGAATAGAAAGCTACAACAACAACAAAAAAGACTTCCTGAATGGATTTCTCAGGTTTTCGCCTGCCAAATCAGTTCTGTTATACTCACAGACACTATTTTAACAGTTTTGAAAACTTTAGAGTGTTTTCTATCCAAATCTACCATATATGCATATAATATCTTCTGGGCCCGAGTAGCAGGCAGTTTAATTTGGGCATGCTTTTCATCCAAAATTCAGAATGCTGCCCCCTACCCTAGAGAAGTTAATATTGAGTTGCACCACCCCACCCATTTGGTCCTCAGAACAGCCTCAATTTGTTAGGGCATGGACTCTACAAGGTGTCAAAAGTGTTCCACAGGGATGCTGACCCATTTTGAATCCAATGCTTCCCACAGTTGTCAAGTTGGCTGGATGTCCTTTGGGTGGTGGACCGTTCTTGATACACACAGGAAACTGTTGAGTGTTCAAAGGCACTTAAATGTTTTGTCTTGCCCATCTCACCCTCAGAATGGCACACATGCACAATCCATGTCTCAATTGTTTCAAGGCTTAAAAATCTTTCTTTAACCTGTCTCCACCTCTTAATCTACACTGACTGAAGTGGATTTAACAAGTGACATCAATAAGAGATCATAGCTGTCAGTCTGTCTTGGAAAGATTAGGTGTTCTTGATGTTTTGTGTAATCAATGTATGTATGGAAATTCTTATCTGACATTCTCTATGCTCTCTGTTGCAGGCGACGGTGGGATGTTCCCCCAGATGCCAATGATAAACGGCATGATGGGGCCCAACCCCCATTTTCCTCCAACTCCCATGATGCCCGGCGGCACAGGCCCATGTGGCCCCGGCAACTTTTCGCCCATCCACAGAATACCTTTCCAAGAGAATATGAGGTAAGAGCTGGCATAGCAGGAAGCTGTTGTATCCCTCCGGCGTATTACTAGAGCATTGCTTTCACCTTTTAAAGACAACTGCTGGAAGGCAATCATTTGGATGCTGTTTTATTTTTTTACTTAACATAGTCAAGAAGACTCAATAGGTTTCTTCCATTGTTTGGACTTCATTGTAGTTCGCTTTAAACTATTTTTTCCCTCTGAGGTCTGCTCACTTGTTAGCGTTAATATCTCCATCAATGAATAGGTTGTATTTTATATACTAAAGCCCAAACTACATTTGCCTCAAGGTGATCCACATTGTAAGTGACATAGAAAGTGCAAATATAATAATAATGTGTCTCTAGAATGCACTTCAAGCCAATCAGAAACGAGTATCCAACAATGCAATGGTATAAGTCAATATAATGTGTAACCAGAGAGCTCCTTCCAGGGACAAGAAGTTTAGCCAGATGGGGGGTGATGTAGTGGTTCCATGGAGCGCGCCCGTCCCCGGCCCCCTTCCGGAGGGAGAGACAGACACCATGTCCAACGCGCAGAGGAGCACGCTCAAGTGGGAGAAGGAGGAGACTCTGGGCGAGATGGCCACTGTGGCCCCAGTCCTTTACACCAACGTCAACTTCCCCAACCTCCTAGGGGAGTTCCCAGGTTGGTACAGAATGTTTGGTTCTCTAAAATTCTTGTGTGAATTATCGAAATGTTATTTTTTATTATTAAAAATAATGAGCTCGGAAGTTGTTACACCCATTTAAAAGATTGTATGGATATTGTGAAAGGAGACTAGAAAAGGTACTCTACTTGGCCATATTGCATGTGTGTCCTAGCGCTGTATGTTTTAGCTCATCTTTCTTCTATCTCAGACTGGGCTATGAGAGTGAAACAAATCGCAAAATTATGGAGGAAAGCCAGTTCCCAGGACAGGGCCCCATATGTGGTAAGTTTGTTTACATCCATGCTGGACTATGATTCAATGCACTTATTATAATCAGCATTTGGTTTTCCTGATTGCTGAAGAGAAGTTTGTATAAACCTCTAGACAAAATCCATACATTGAAGTAATAATGGCAAATCTTTTCCAAAACTCTCAAAACTTCCAACGAAAAACAGCCGTAGTACCAATCAAAAATGAATTATTTCTACTTCACCAGAGCAACTTAGTTAATGACTTACTCCACAAACCTGATTTGAGATTTTGATTGAATGGGGCCCTATGTTTATTGGATTGATGAATGAGCAGCCAATCACTGACAATGTTCAAGAGGCCATTAGGGAGAAGGATGTAATTTGTTTGTATTGTTCTGTTCATCTGTTTTCTGATGGCATTATAAACCTAAGGGCTCTCTCACTCTCTCTGTCCCTTCTCTTATCTTTGTTCTGTTTAAATGTTGTGCTTAGTAAGTTTTCCAGCTTTACAGATAGTTATTTGAGGGTTTTTCAGGACTGTTAGATTTTCTCCATGATTACATTCAACGATGCTCTGCATGTCAATTTCTTTGTTGTTGATGAGATTGGGTAATTGTTGATGGTTTCTTTATCTTATGTTTTCCCCAAGACATTCAGATTTTTTTTTATATACACTACTGTTCAAAAGTTTGGGGTCACTTAGAAATGTTCTTGTTTTCGAAAGAAAAGAAATATAGTGTAGACATTGTTCATGTTGTAAATTACATTTGTAGCTGGAAATGGCTGATTTTTAATGGAATATCTACATAGGTGTACAGAGGCCCATTATCAGCAAAAATCACTCCTGTGTTCCAATGGCACGTTGTGTTAGCTAATCCAGGTTTATCATTTTAAAAGGCTAATTGATCATTAGAAAACCCTTTTGCAATTATGTTAACACAGCTGAAAACTGTTGTACTGATTAAAGAAGCAATAAAATTGGCTAGTTGAGTATCTGGAGCATCAGCATTTGTGGGTTCGATTACATGCTCAAAATGGCCAAAAACAAAGCACTTTCTTCTGAAACTCGTCAATCTATTCTTGTTCTGAGAAATGAAGGCTATTCCATGCGAGAAATTGCCAAGAAACTGAAGATCTCGTACAACGCTGTGTACTACTCCCTTCACAGAACAGCACAAACTGGCCCTAACCAGAATAGAAAGAGGAGTGGGAGGCCCCGGTGCACAACTGAGCAAGAGGACAAATACATTAGAGTGTCTAGTTTGAGAAACAGATGCCTCACAAGTCCTACCTAGAAGGCCAGCATCCCGGAGTCGCCTCTTTACTTTTGACGTTGAGACTGGTGTTTTGCGTGTACTATTTAATGAAGCTGCCAGTCTCAACGTCAACAGTAAAGAGGCGACTCCGGGATGCTGGCCTTTTAGAGAGAATGCCAAGAGTGTGCAAAGCTGGCAAATCAAGGCAAAAGGTGGCTACTTTGAAGAATCTCAAATGTAAAATATATTTCGATTTGTTTAACACTTTTTTGGTTACTATATTATTCCATGTTTTATTTCATAGTTTTGATGTCTTCACTATTATTCTACAATGTAGAAAATAGTAAAAAATAAAGAGAACTCCTTGAATGAGTAGGTGTCCATACTTTGACTGGTACTGTATGTGTAACCATCTGTAATAATTAGCTTTATCATTGTTCAATGGGTCAAGTGATTGACCACTCGGAAGAATTACAAAATGGACCCTTTCTTCCAGCAAAAGGCACGCGATAACCGGGCAGCGCTGCGCATTAACAAAGTTCAGATGTCCAACGATACGCTGAAGAGACACGAGAATCCTCACCAGCAGCCGTTGACTGACCCCTTTGACCCCAATAGTGTCCCCATGGACGCTGAGCTGCTCTTCAAAGATACTCTCAAGCCCAAGGAGTCTGAGCACGAGCAGGAGTGGAAGTTCAGACAGGTAAGAGTACCTTTAGTGTTAAAGTTTGCTGGAAATGGAGGGGGGGGGGGGGGGGTGTATGAAGCATGGGTGCACTGTAAGCAGGTTTCTCAACCACTTTTCTAGGAGTTGTTGTGGATTTGTTTTGCCTTATTTCTTTTATATAAATGTTTTTGTTTAAATTGAGTGAGGGTAGAAATTGGATGCAAGATGTGGGAAATTGCATGCATGCCTCTTTTAGAAAATTAGGAAGTTATTTGTTTCATGGCAGCAAAATGGTATAAGTGAGTTTTATTCCTGCCTGTTGAGAAACCCTGGTGTAAGAGAGCAGTGTGCGTTTCTTTATGTACATGTATTTTATGACACCATAATACACCACCATAACAATCAAAGTACCGCATGTCAGGGAATTTGAGTAGAAGCAAGGTGGTGAGATTGAACATAACATAACTTGGGGGGCATGAAACCTAATTTTTTATATTTTAACTTTATATATGTGCATGGTTGAGTGAGTCATTTTTAAATAATACATTTGGCGTTCTCATACAGTCTACTAATTCTTAATTTGCATTGAAAAGGGAGAGTTAATCAGATGTGGGGACCGCTTAAGACGCAGCAGGAAAAGGTCCAAAAAAGCAAAGCCATAAAATCAACAAATAAGACGTCCTTTTTGGACATTCCAACCAGCAAACTATAGCTGCAGGAGGTGGAAAAATGTCTCTGGTAAGATTCCAAGGCAAGGCACTGTTCTGGTTTTCGTCTGCCGAGAACCAATAAAGCAAATTTACGAGGTGTAAGAAAAGCCAAATGTAAAGTGGAGTTGTGGAGAAAGCTGGTTAACTGGTCAAATCTGTCCTTCGCCCTGAAAACCACAGTAACAGCCTCCAGAAGCTTTTTTTCATGACCATATTACATACACCCTCACATTGTTCCCTCTTGCATGGCTTAACACACGCTAGACCCAATCATATTGAAAAAGTATTAACTTTGTTGTGAGTGAGGGAAAGAGAGCATTCTTAGCACCATTCATCAAAAA